>NC_056750.1:637925687-638048187 GCF_019279795.1 Protopterus annectens
CAGCCACAATGCTGTGGTATGGAGATTCTTCTCGAGTCCGAACATTGATCAAACAGTAAGCAGACACAAACCTTGCAATTTGTTAAAAAATAGATCTTATGTTTATTTCTTGTCATCATAGTAATCCAGGGTATAATACTGTTTAAAACAAAGACAAATGAGTTATACAGCTGTTTAAATATCAAATACCAGACTGCCTTCAAATAAATAATGCTAAAAATAACCTGTTTATTACAACAGTGATCATAAAGGAAAGGAAAAATGATAAATGGAAGGGGAAAGAGAGTTGGGAAAGACAAATGTAATGTAGCAATACAGTAATGGATATATAGTTGAGAGTTATTTGCTTCTATCCTAAAATAAATTTGTTTACCATTATACTCGGGTACAGATGATTACTATGTTTTCAGTACAGTAACAAGATGATATTACAACTTTGCGAGTGAAATACCTATGCTAGCCAAGTGCTGAAACATATATAATTGTAAACTCTGCTAAAGAATTAACATGTCATCATACCTGAGAATATACAATGTCATGCTATAAATACTATAAATGTAAAGTTGGTTTGAAAGTAATATAGACAGCTATATATGCAAATAACAGATATTTAGGCTTCAGCAAGGAGTTTAATATTTGTCACTTAAAGTCATGATTCTTTAAGCTAATGTGTTCATGTGAGCCCCCCCCTTTTGTTTTTCACAGTACCATGATATATGTGTGTTATCATTAGAGATGAATAATAATTATTTGAAACTCTAGGGAATGGCACCCATTATTTTAAAATTCGAAAGGTTCTTGAGATACTGTTAATGAATGAATTTTATACTATGTATTCATAACCAACTATTTTTAACATTTTGTATTTGAATTTATATAGTTAAAAGTCAAATAGTTGTTCCTTAATTTTTTAAGAGAGTTATACTAATGTTATATTCTGTATGTTTATTAACCAAAGACAGATGCACTAGAGAGAAGTGGATTAGTGACTGAAAAATGGAGGAAGGTGGTTTTGATGACTTGTGCATCAAACCAGGAATATTTTGTTCCATGTGTCGGATTGTATATAGCTCAAAATGTATGTTAATTTTATTTAAAGTTAAATTTATGTTCATGGCAGAATTCATTCTATATAATAATATGTGTAAATATGTTTTCCTATAAATGTGTTTCACTAAACATTAATGGCCTAAATAACAAAGAGAGGAAGTCTTTCTAGATATTTGAATGCAAATAAGGTAGATATTGCCTTTTTACAAGAGACGCACGTAATACAGAAACATTTAGGTAGGATATCTTTTAATGGATACTCAATACTGATGGGATCAGACTAAGAGAAGAGGCACCATGATTTTGTGGAAAAAAAAACATTACCAGTACCTAAAATTATTGATTCATATTCTGGTAGAAATGGTATGCTATGCCTAATAATTTTAGAGATAAATGGAAAATATATTAATTACTCTGGCTAACATATACTGGTATCAGAGCCGAAACAGCAAATAAGTATTTAGAATTAATATCAGTTAAAGCTAGAGGACATATTATATATGCAGGTGATTTTAATTGCATTCTTACTAAAGATGATACTACCAAAACTGGCAATTTTAAAATGACCGCTCCAGCAAAAAAAATTTAAAAATTTTATTAATCTTTTAAATTTAAGAGATATATATGAAATAAAAGAACCAGAATCTCTTAAATACACGCATTACTCATATAGGTTTTGTACTCAAACAATTGATAAAATCTTAGTTACTGATACCCTAATTTCTAAAATGCAAGAAGTTATAATTGGTTCATGTCCATTGTCTGACCATAACACTATCTTCTTTAGAATAAACATTGCACCTAATGACTTGATTTATTGGCAAAGAATACTAGCATATGTCACTAAAATAAAGGAATTCAGAGAATGGCTTTTAAGAGAGAAAACTATTTCTGGATATTAATGATAATGAAACATCTAACCTGCGGTGGTCGTGCTGCGGTAGCGTTGTCGCCTCACAGTAAGACGCTGTCCGGTTCGATTCTCAGCTAGAGCGTCTTCTGCGTGGAGACATGCATGAATGGGCGTACCTTCATTGAAGGTTGTGCGTCAGGGCTGGTAACTCGGCACGTAAAAATCAACTACCAATCATTAGCGGACCGGAGTTCTGCTGTGGCGACCCCTAACCGGTAAAAGCCGAAAGACACAACAACAACAACAATGATAATGGAACATCTAAAGTCATACTTTATGATACATTAAAATCGTACCTTTTTGGTAGAATCAAAAGTTGGTATTTAAACAAAAGAAAGGAATGGGATGAGGAATTAACAAAAATACAATTTAAGATTGATGCATTAAAAAAGAATTTAAATACTAAAGATAAAAGAGCAAATGTAGAATTAAAGCTATTAAATCTAGCCTACATTGAATTCCTGAACCACAAAGTAGCACTAAGTCTAGAAAGAATCAAGCTACAGATGTACTCAACTAACCCTAAAAACTTGCATAGACTAGCAGTCAAAGCAAAAAAAATAAGTTCCAACCATATTAAAGAAATTTTGGATAGTTCTGAAGACAAACCTAAAAAAGTGACAGGTTTAAAAGACATTTTAGAAACCTTTAGAATGCATCATGGCACAGTAAATAAAACCAACTCAAACACATGTAGCGATGAGCTAAGGGAGGAGTTCCTGAAGGGAAATATTGCAAATAAATTAACAGCTGAACAAAATAATAAAATACTCAAATCAATATCCTTAATGGAACTTAAAGAAAGGATTAAAAATCTTAAATCTAATAAAGCTCCAGGACTTGATGAACTAAATGGGGAAATATACAAACTACTTCCAGATGATACCCTAAAGATATTAGTAGAAGCCCTTGAAGAATTTAGAAATAATGACAAAGTCTTTTCTTCCTGGAAATATGCAATATCATCACCCAAGATACTATCTTAGTTACTTTCTATCATCCTATTTCACTACTGAATGTAGACTATAAAATTTTCACATTAATCATTGTGAACAGGCTAAACCAATTTATTCCTAACCTGATATCAGATGATCATACAGGTTTTATGTCCAAGGTAATATCATGAAACTTACCATCCCTAATAAACTATGCAAATAAAAAGAAAAAAAATGACAATTATTAGTCTTGACTTAGATAAAGCATTCAATTCAATAAACTGGACCTACTTATTTAAATATATGTTGTTCCCCCAGATTTTATAAAAATACTTAATAAACTGTATGAAAACTCTATTACTTTTATCAAAATTGGAGCCTTTCTATCAGGGCCACTAAAAATCCTGAAAGGTACTAAACAAGGCTGTCTATTATCTCCTTTATTATTTGCTTTGTCAATAGAACCCTTAGCTAACTATATTAGATCTAACTTAAGTATTAGCAATTTCTCTATTAATTCAAATTATAGCTCTAAAATAGAGCTCTTTGCGGACGATATTTTATTAACAATCGAGAATATAGACTTTTCAATAGATCAGATCCCGAAATCACTACAAGACTCTGAAACAGTTTCAGGCTTAACCTTCAATCACAATAAAACTGAAACATTATTACTGAAAAAAGTACTACTTTGGAAAGATTTAATAATTTCAACTGGGCAAGTGATACACTGAAATATCTACGAGTTCATATAAAAGCAAAATGGAAAGAAACTATACAAACAAATTACAAAGACTTAAGATCAAAGAGCATTTATGTAAATGGAACAAAATGTTCTTTACCATGGAAGAAAGATTATCCTGGATTAAAATGATACTACCAAAAATCCTATTTCTTTTCCAAACCATAATAGCATCTCCCACTAAAAAATTATTGAAACAACTTAACTCTTCATTAGTTAAATTCTTATGGTTCCCGTAGAAAACAAGAATTATTTATGCTTGGTACTACAAAACTGGGATGAAGGTGGAATACCATTCTCAAACTTAAAATGTTACGCAGATTCAACCAATCTTAATGTAATGAGTCAATGGTTAATTCATAAATGCACATCAAATTGGAAAAACTTACGCAAAACTCTTCTTTCCAATACTAAAGAACTAATAAATAATAATATCTTTACTGATGGGGTCTTGAAGACAATAAAAATGAGGGAACTATTCCTTTTGTTAATTACATAGTAAACAATTTCAAAAGAATAAAGAACAAGGACTTTATGATGGAAAAAGTTTCTTATGGTTTCCTATTGCTTTCACTAAAGGATGATTAGACTCATTCAATCTGAAAAAAATAGAAGAGATGAAGAAAAACAGACTAATATACTGGCATCAATTTTTAGGAGTGAATAGCATACATGAAGCTACCTTGCTCATAGCAAGATATAATATAAATCAAGAAAACTGGTTGAACATACAAACATTTAGAGAACACATTGTTAAAGAATTCAAATTATATCAAATACTAACACTACATTTAAGTCAAATATATCATCTCTGTTTTGTGAATTAAACACATTATGTTCCATTGATGGCCTTTCATTATCAAAAATATATAAAACTATAAGAGTTGATTTAAAATGCCCAGAAGATTCCTTATGGAGTTGTGCAGAAAAAATAAATAAATCTCCTTTTCTGGATAGTGAGAAAACATTAATTTTAAATCAATAAACAATACCACATCATCTCCCTCTTGGAACATTTTCACATGGAAATTTATACACAAAAGCTTCTTCACTCCTCATAAAATAGCATTGATTTCAGGAAATGATATTGCTAAATGCTGGAGATGTGAAGAAACTCTGTTTGCAGACTGGGTACATATGTTCCTTGAATGCAAAATGGTGGTTCCATTTTGGTTGGAATTTAAAAACTTTATAAAAGTGTTATGGACAGACAAATGTGAAATAACTGATTCACTGCTACTGTTTAATGCTCCAGTTTATGTTCTGAGGACACAAGTGCAACTTCTCTGGGCTTTACTTGCAATAGCAAGAAAAATTATCACTCTAAATTGGAAGAGTAAAAAAATCCTCTCATTCACAGACTTTATATCATTAGCCAGAATTGTATGCAATAGAGAAATGGTAACTGTAACTTTAAGAACTAAAAGAAATACGCATACTCAATTAGCTTGGTTAAAACTAAAAAAAATTACTGGATAAAATGTAATGTAAATAAAGTATTCTTGTCATGAACAATATATATAGTTTTTGTTAGTTTGCAATATTTAATAGTTTCTTTTATTCGTTTTTATGAAAATCAATAAAAAATTACTAATTAAAAAATGCATTGTAAAAACACAACTGACTGCATATTTATTACTGTTTAAAGGTAAAAACAAAATGTGCTAACTATGTTAAGCTATACAAGAAAATAAGATTAAAGATCATGCAGATAAGCCTGAACCCAGAGTAATATTCTCATAACTGATTAAGCTTCAGCTACTAATCAATGCTGTATAAATAAACTCAACTAGACACAATGCATATGCTTACAAATAGTGCTTCTGATCTAAAGAAGAATTATGAGCTTCCTGGTAAAACTGAATATACTTTGTTTTAAATGCGCAAACAAATCAAAGACGTACCTAAAAGGTGGGAACAGGAAATTAATCCCTATGAGTTGTTGTATTTCAGAACTGTAGGACCCAGCATGCCTTTTTATATTAAACACCATTTTCTGAGAAATCAAGTTACAAAAACATATGTCAAACAGAAGCAAATATCCTGTTTACATTCATCACTATAAAATGCATTACAGACAGCAATGTTTTCAGTAAAAAAAAAAAGAGAGAAGTGTTCTTCACAGTGAAAACAGTGCATTCACAATCTTTATACCAAAGTCATTGTCCATGCTGGTGTGAATGACCTGAGATGTACCTCCCTGGACTACATGAAAAGAGACATAGGAGCTCTCTGAGCATGTAGTCCAGGCTGGTATGACCCTGACCTTGAGTAGCATCTTACCCTCACCAAGAATGATGCCACAATATGAAGACAAGATGATCAATTTCAACAATTGGCTTAAGTATTGGTGTCATTCAAAGGGGATCCAATGCCTGTCAGCCTGGGATGACATGCTCGACAAAGCCACGATGCTTCGCTAGGGACGGCTTGCACCCGTCACCCCTGGACTTTTGGATATTGGCAAAGGCTCTTGCCACCCCCATAGTGCCTTTTTTAGGCAAGGCTCAAAAGACAAACCCACCTCCATAGGTATCAAGGGATAAGAAACTAAGAGTAATGCTACTCAATGCCAGAAGTCTAAACCTCAAGATGCATGCACTCAAAACTCTCCTTAGCATGGAGAACATCGATATCTGTGCAGTAACAGAAACCTGGTTCAAGTCTCCCGAGAGCACCCCAGCACTACCAGGTTATACCTCATACCATGTTTTTCGGCCCCAAAACTTGGACCGAACCACAAAAGGAGGGGGAGTATCAATATTCATCAAAGATACTCACACCTCCAGGTTGGTGGCACAGCACGAAGCATCAGAGACTATCCATGTGCAACTAACAGTGGGTAAAACTGCCTTCCAGTTTATAGCCTGCTACAGACCACCCTCCCAAAACCAGGAACCCCACTCGGCCTTCCTGAGAACACTGGAAAATATGAAGGTCTCTCCAAACACCATTATATTGGGCGACTTCAACTACCCAAACATAGACTGGGAGCATTACTCTAGCTCAAACACTCTAGCCCAAAGGTTCCTAGAATTTATAAACTCTAATGCTATGGAACAACTTGTTACCACTCCCACAAGAGGAGAAAACATACTGGACCTGATCATCACCAACATGGGGACTCTATGCTCCAGACCAGAAGTGTATCCCTCACTGGTAAGATCAGACCATAAACTAATCTCACTAGATATTCACATCCTGACCCCAGCCCCTGCCCAGAAAACCACAGTGAAAAACTTCTCTAATGCAAATTTCACACTCCTTAAAACCGAGGTGGAATCTTTCAAAGCCCCCGGGCCTGTGGAAAACACGGCCCAGACCGCAGAATCCTTTATAAACGCATTCTATGAACACCTTCAGGAATGCATGGAATGCAATCCCAAACAAAACCAAGACCCAATCCTCCAAAGGCAGGCATCCTGTCTGGTGGACCCCAGCCATAAGCAAACTATACAATAGAAGGAGGAAGCTACTACATGATAGAGCAAAATCCCAAAAAGGGAAGGCATCTCTGATCAGTATTAGCAAAAAAATACGGGCATTCATAAAATCGTCTAAGGCCAGCTTCGAGAGAAAAATTGCACAGGACAATAAGGATAATCACAAGGCTTTCTTTAGTTATGTTAGGAACCTGGATGGGAATTCCCAGATATGCTCAGAATTAGTCCAAAATGACAAAAAATACACCGAACCCACAGACAATGCCAACATCCCAGCTGACAGGTTCAGGGCAAACATCTCCCCCCCCCCTTCCCCACCAAAAGGGCAAATATCTATCCCAGTAGAGTGCTGCCCCCCTGACATCTCAGATGCTCAGGTAAGAGCCGCCCTCTCCAAAGCAAAAAACACAGCATCAATGGGACCAGACGGTGTCCCGGGCTGCTTCCTACATGAACTCCAAGAAGAACTAAACCCAAACATAAAACTACTGTTCAATCTCAGCCTTACTACAGGATATGTACCCAAAGAGTGGCGTACAGCAACAGTGGTCCCTCTCCACAAAGGTGGTGCCTCAACAGATCCTGGAAACCATCGCCCCATAAGCCCGACTAGCTTGGTCTGCAAAGCTATGGAAAGGATCATCATGGACCTCATCAATAAAGATATTGGGGACCTACAGACACTGGATCCTACCCAGTTCGGCTTTGTTAAGGGCAGATCCTGCCTCTTAAACCTGGTCAATTTCTTTGAAACAGTCACCAAGGCCATTGACGAGGGGAAGGTGGTCCACACAGCCTACCTGGACCTCGCAAAAGCCTTCGATACAATACCCCACTCGGGCATTATAGAGAAGCTCACCAGCTTAAATATAAACCCCTATGTCACTAGATGGGTTGCAAACTGGCTCAAGGACAGAACCAAACACTAGAGGCCAGCATATACAGTCCAAAGCCATACATATGTTGGGCTGATCTTTTGGGATGGTTGTGCTTTTGTACATGTATAACGAGGAAAGGGCACCAATATACGAGTCGTCTGGACTATATATTGATTATGTACTGATATTGTGGATACGATTTGCGTTCACAAATCAATCTTCATGCAGGTCATATATCTTTAACTTAACATGTCAAACCAATGTATATTATTCATGCATTTTATTATGTGAAATATTTATGTGATATATATGTATATGGGTCAGTGCGATTCTATTTCTAACTTTCCCTTTGAAATGTTTGTTTCTCATGTACAGGATATTGTTCTGAAGTTTTGGTAAAATACAGGATATAATATCTTAAGGTTATCTATGTTATTTGTCCCATTTATTGGGCTTTATCTAAAGGAACATTTTTGAGAGAGTTGGGGGTTGGTGAATAAGCTTGGACTGTCTTTTGAAATTTTAGATTTCCGTAGGGTGATTATTGTGATGCCCCTTTTGGTGCTAATTGCTTATATGGTATACAGTCTGTTTGTACCAGGCCTAATTATTGATATTAGGCATACAGTTCTGTACATGTTATTCATATCTATAGTGATAGGTAACATACACTTGGGTGAATAACATTCTACTTATAGCAATACATATTAAAGTGGTAGATATAGGCCAACTATATGAACAACAAGTGAAATTATGCTTTACTGACCCAATGGACTACATGACTAATTAATCAGTAAGTCAAGGAGGTCAGGAGTACTACTACTTTTAAATATCAGGACTTAGGTATAGTGGTATAATGGCATATCATTAGGATACACAATATACTGAAGTATTATTAATATTGGTGTAAAACTGTCCTGTATGTGACAGATTTATTTACAAGTAGTTTTGGCGACATACTGTTGCCTTTCATTCTAATATACATCCTATTGGTCATTTTCTGTATCTGCTCTTAGTTTTTTCTCTTTTCTATATATATTTTTTTGATATATTTCTACGTAGTGTTTATGAGTGGTAGATCTCTTTGGACAAACTGACCACAATCATTAACTATCTAGGATATTCTATGATGGATTTGGACAATATATTGGACGGGCTGTGTGCTTATCGGGATGATATCAGGGTTTTTGGAGTTGATTCAGTCCCAAGCAACACCCTAGGTCAACACAATGGTAATATATCTGATGGGTGTGAATTAGCCTTTCAAAGTTTGGAAAAGGGCCTAAAAGGGCTAAGAGCAAACATATGGCATCTTAGATTATTCAGGGCCTATTTGCATAAAAATATGGCCCCTAGGGGGCTTCGTATCAAGCTTCGACCTATGGTCAGCAGATCTGAACAGAGGTTGACCAATGAATGGAATCAGGCATTACAGGAGTGTTCTATGACATTTGTTAAAATTTTGACTTCTTATTACGAGCGGATCATTGATACAAATGTATTGGAAGTCAAAACTTTGAGTGGGGAGTGTAAAAAATTTCACTCTACAAAAAAATATCAGAGTTTGGTGGTCACTTTGTCCAAGGAACTAACCACATATGATAGGATGATTAAGGATAGAAAGATTAAAAAATGTAATTGTGACATCATGGATTATAATAAAGGACATCCTTTTGAAATTCAAAGATCAGTGAGATTTCAGGACTCGGGTCCTGGAATAACTAGGGGCAGAACCAGAAAGAGACCTAGGTCTATACTTAAACACAGTGATAAGTCTTACACCAGTACTTCGAGGGAGGAGTCCTCATATACCGATAGTGAGGGTACATCTTTGGCTGATTCACCTTTAAAGAAAAAAACTAATACCAATATCCCTTTAGAAGGGTCAGAAAGAACAGAGGGGGGCGGAAACATACCAATCGGAATAGGGACAGAATCCATGGCAGGATTGATTCAAACTCTATTGAAACAATAGCAACCAACTGTAATAATGTTCTAAATTTGTCTAATATTATACTAACTGATGACCAACAGAAACTACTCAATAAAGGATTGGGATTTGTACCCAGTTTCTTTTCTGACCAATATAAGATTGCACAAGATGTTTTGGATTTTTGTCGGTGTCTTAACTTAAAAATATTTTTTTCAGATCAAAACACTGTAAATTCTCAAGGATCAGCTGACTTTAGATTTCACAAATCAGCATTCCAACCACCTATGAATAAAAATGTGGGCATTTTTCAACAAGCTGTATTAAGGGACTTACATTTTCCACATTTTGAATCTCATATTTTACAGGATAATATTAATATGTCTGAGAAAAAGGCCCTAACTGAACTCAAGGATAATCACAATATAGCTATACTCCCAGCAGATAAGGGAGGGGCAGTGGTTATTTTGAATATGGACTACTACATTCAGGAAGGGCTTAGACAACTATCAGATTCTGGATGCTATATGCATATGGGAATTGACCCCACATTAAAATTTAAAAAAGAGATTGATGTATTTCTTGATTCAGCTGTGGAAGAAGGCATCATAACATCCAATATAGCTCAACATCTTAGGGTAAGTGACCCTTCTAAACAAATTTTGTATTTACTTCCTAAAATACATAAATCTATCACTAACCCTCCGGGGAGGCCCATAGTATCAGGTATCGGCTCACTTACTGAACCTCTTTCAGTATTTCTTACTCAGCAACTTAAACCATTACTTAAACAAGTTAGGGCCAGGATACAGGATACCACGCAATTCTTAAAAATTATTGAGGATACACAATTAGAACCTCATTGGCTTATGTGTACACTTGACGTTCGGTCCTTATATACGAGTATACCACATTGGGCTGGGTTGCAGGCTCTGCAATACTGGTTGGAGAAAATTGAGCTGTACCCATCGGGTTTTAATACACTCATTATCTGTATGTCCGAGCATGTGCTGACTAAAAATGTTTTTTACTTTCAAGGGGATTGTTATTGGCAACTCTGGGGTACAGCCATGGGGGCATCTTTTGCACCATCTATGCCGATCTTTTTATGGCCTACCTTGAGGAATGCCTTATATACAATCCAATGCACAACATCTACTTGGTTGAGATTGATATCTGGCAGAGATATCTGGACGACTGCTGGATGGTGTGGCTTGCTGACTCAGTATATTTGCAGGAATTTGTGGAGTACCTCAACAGTAACATCTGGGGAATTGAGTTTACTGTTACATTCCATCTACAAACCATCAACTTTCTGGATGTTACCATTTATCGTAATGATGATGATACTTTGAGTACTAAAATCTACCGCAAATACCCACAATACAACACATTACTTCATGCTTCTAGCATGCATCCACGCCACACCATCCGCAATATCCCCAAATCTCAGTTTCTTAGAATTAAACGCATTAGCTCCTCTATTATTGATTATGAGGAGGCTAAAGTCGATTTGGAAAACAGATTTTTGGATAGGGGGTATCGTCCAATGGATATTGTATCCGCCAGTGCATGCTCTGACAAACAACACAGGGATACATTGCTGCAATATAGGGACCATACATCGAATTCAAAAGACACAACCATTAGGTTTGTTACTACATTCGGTAGGAATCATCAGGTGATAAGAGATGTTATGAATGACAATTGGAACATTCTGATGGCCAATCATTTTCTTCGGGATATCCTGGGTACTAAACGCCAGTTTTCTTATAGGAGGGGTAGAACCTTAGGATCCTTGTTTTCCCACTATAAACAGAAGGAAAGTGGAGGGGCCAAATATAAACAATTGACCATAGCAGGGGATGAACTTTTGGGCACTTTCCCTTGTGGTCATTGTTCTTCATGTAACCAGGTGAACAAGTTGAAGCAATTTTCCAGTGTCAACACCAGTAAGGTTTATAATCTTAGGATATTTGCCAACTGTTCCAGTAGTTGGGTTATATATTTGGCTACATGTCAGTGATCTGCATTTTATGTGGGTAAATCTTCACACTCACTAAGAATAAGAATAGGGGAACATAGAAGTGATATTAGGAATGCAAAACCTACCAATGCTTTATATCAACATACCATTAAACACCCAACGGCTAAGTTTATGTTTATGGTTATTGATAGAATCACGGGTAACAGGAACAATCAACAAGGATGGCAAAACATACTGAGTCATAAGGAAAAATATTGGATTATCCATTTGGGAGCCTTGTTTCCACCTGGTCTAAATGACCATTTATGATAAATATATGTTATATACACACAATAATTTTTATACTTGGCTCATATGGTTATTTCCCATATATAAAAAATAAAAAAATATATATATTATTTACCTTGATGAGTATGCCTTAACATTTTGGCTGGGTGTATTACTATATATAATGGTATTTATACCATGATTATGCAGGGCATTATTTTCTTTCTTAAGTTCATTATGATTTGATTAATAGACAAATTATTTGTTCTAAATTTTAAACAACATCCATGTACAACTATGATGTATTTTTGCAATCCTCAGCACTATTAGCATCAAAATGCTGTCCTCTAAGGATTTTGGCTTTTACAATCTGTTAATAAACAGGGGTATGGATCATACCATTGATGGCCATTGGCTGGGGCACTATATAAATAGTCATGAAGTCTTGCGCTTATTTGAATGACTAATTTTCACTGAAGACGGCATCAGCTGAAACCGGTTTGATTTTGGAATCATTTTTGGGCATTTATATGTCCTTATTAGCTATTACAATAAAATTTTGGACTGTATATGCTGGCCTCTAGTGTTTTGTTCATTTGGTTTGGCCGTGCATGCTGTACGAGCGAGACGTGGTGTCTGGATTTGTCAAGGACAGAACCCACATGGTTAGAATTGCTGGAGCTATGTCAGACTCCAAACCAGTTACAAGTGGCGTCTCACAAGGCTCAGTCCTGGGACCGCTCTTGTTCGGTATATATTTCTCGGAGGTACAGGCCAACACGGAAGGACTGTGGCTGACCAAGTTCACAGATGACTGCAAACTGGGCGCCATAATCGACTCTCCAGCCGACTCAAGCATCCTACAAAAGGGCCTCATAGAAACAGACAACTGGTGCCAGAGCCATGGCCTCAAGCTAAACGCCAAAAAGTGTATAGTCATCCCCTTTGGCAAAAACAAAATGCCCACAAATTACCACATAGATGGTAATCCCTTAAGTACAGAAGAAGTAATTGGGGACCTGGGGAACCAAGTTGATAGCAATCTCTCATTCGACAACCACATGGCCAAAGTGGTTAGAAAAACATTTTATATAGCCCACCTAATCATGAAGGGATTCACATCTAGATCAGGGGAGGTCATTGTGCCTCTTTACTCATCCCTCATCAGGCCCATAATTGAGTACAATGCCCCTTTTGGGATGTACCTTACCAAACACCTGCAGCAACTGGAAAGACCCCAAAAGTACCTCACCAAGAGGATCAAAGGGCTCAAACAGATGCCATATGCTGCCCGGTTAAAGAAACTCAAGCTCTACTCAGTGGCATATCGCCTGCTCAGAGGTGATCTGTGCCTGACGTATAAAGCCATGTCCAATCCGGAATTAATGGACATGCTGCACCTCAGAAAATCCAAATCCCATCGAGCTACGCACTCGAGAGACTTGAACCTCAGCACTGAAATAAACAGGACATGCTGGAGGGACAGATTCATAACTCAGAGGATCCCTTCACTCTGGAATAAAATCCCAGTCCAGGTTAGGCAGAGTCCCTCATTGACTCTCTTCAAGAGGAATCTTGATGAGTGGATGAGAGATCGTAGATTTACTCCGGGTATCACTTCTGTGTCACTGTTAGACAGAGGCACAGTATACTAACCTCGAAAAAGGGCATAGCAAAATTCATTTAAAATGGGTGGCGAAAGCCAAACACACTCTGGCTAGGCTTGTAAATGCCCTAGGGCAGATAGCCTAGTATGAACCTATAATATAGTAGAATGTAAACAAACCCGGAATTTTTTTTTTTGAAGTTTTAGAAAACTTTTCATATCTCAGAACTACCTACATTTCTAGTTTCAGAGTGCTTTTCTTCTTCCAGACTTGGTCTTTCACATTAAACAATAAATTCCTTTCAGAGTACTTATTTCTGAGATATTTAGAGAAATATAAAAACTTATGCTTGTTTGTATATTTAACAACATAAACAGCACTGAATATCTCTCTCAAGTAGTACAATGTGTAGTTCAATTATCAGAGACAACGTTTTTCAACATCATTTAGGGTTTCACCTGATGCAAGCTAATTGTTTAAGTCATTTGATTTTAGAAATATTAAATGTGCATATTGAACTATTGCAGAATTATAGGAAATGATTAGCTGTATATCCAGTTTAACATAATTCACATAGACAGTGAGCCTGTACTTTTTTGTTTCACAAAGACATTTCACACTATGCCCCTGAGTAATGTGTAGCTTTCCCATCTATGAGAATAGTAACAACAAATGGCAAACAGTAATGATCTCTATTGCAGGACATCTTCAGTTAATCTAGGTGTTATTTAATTACTTCCAGCTTGTGTTTTCTTATACTGCATAGTTTTAATTGGTTAAGTAAGACAGCCTGTGCTGCAAAATGTATTTCTTTTGTTGTGTTGCTGCAATAGGCATTGGAATCAACTCTAATTTAGAACAATACCTATTAATGCACATTAGGCCAGGGAGCAAATCTTACTGAGTGAAACTCTAACCTGTTGCTTTGTACTTCATCATGACAAGCATGCAAGTTGCAGTATTTTTTAAATAATCACAGACAGCAACATTCAATGTATCGCTGAATATAAAAAGAATGGAAAGAGATTTAAACAACATGTAGGGGCTGTATAGAAGTTGCTAGGCTAATACAAAACTGTACTGCAATGTTCATTTCCTTTCTTGCGTTTGTACAACACTGACTGTAATACAATTCTGTACAGTACATAATAATGCACAAGTACGAGTTTTTGCCAAGTGAAGCACTGACATTATACTTTGCACTTAATAATGACAAAAAAGCAAGACAGAGCATGAAAATAACAGTGGACAACAATGCTTGGCAATGTACGCGACTTTAAAAAACACAGGAAAGATAAGTTTAGTAACATCACTTATCAGCAATATCTAAATGGGGGAAGCCTAAAACAGCATGAAGAATTTATATGAAGGGTATTGAGGTAACAGAAAGTTGTGCTGTTATGTATATATTCTTTCTTGTGTTCACAAAATAGATGGTGAATGCAGCAGTGTGTTATGCAATGCATATTCAACCATATGAAAAGGGAATACAGACTTAATGGAGCTGTAACATTTTGATTTGCAGTTTATGATGATGGGATAGAAATATATAGCATTTTAAAAACAACTACTGAATGCGACATTTGATATTGTAGTTTTGAAAATAAAACATCTGGGTCAGAGGTCATTGCTAACAATCTGTGACAAGTTTGCTGGGAAGCATAAAACAGCATGTGGAGGCACAGAAGCAGGCAATGCACTGACAGAAAACTGTGCTATAATGTTTATATCATTTCTTGTCTTTAGTATAATAGACAGTAAATGCAGTACAGATGAAGAATGAAAAATCTATTTTGTGCATTATTCAATGGGAAAGAAACAACAACATTTTGTGATAAGCAGTGGAATGGATGGTGCATAAAATAACATGTAAAAGCAGTATTAGTGATACTGCTCTAAAAGCCATTTTTCAAAGTTTATTTTCTTTTTTTCTGTTTGTGCAAAATATGGTGAATGTATAACTATTTTTGCACAAATATATTAACATAAGTTCGTAGCAGAAAACATATGTTCCCAATTATAGCTCTGACATTTCACTTTGAACAGTATTGTGATGGTGAAGTCAGATGCATCATTTTAAAATTATTCCAGAAAGAAACATCTGGCACTGTAGTATAAATTAATGGAACATGCACATACATTATTAGTGAGAAAGAAAACAGTGGTAACTTCAGTTTTGGGGCCATGCTGCAAAACACGCCTCTGTGTTTACATTAATGATAAATACAGTTCTGCTGCTGTTCTGTTAGCTACCCCTATTTAGTCTAAGCATCCATCTCAGATGTGCTTATCTGTGTTAGAGGCTGTACCTGATGTTTTATTCATTTAGATACTCACTCCCAGAGAAGTTCCAAGTGAAGCAATGTGTTGTACTTGTATGCAATGCATCACAATAAATGAATGAAGCTTTAAAATGCTTGCTTTCATGTTCCGTAAAATATTTTATTAATATGACTTGCTGACATATGTTTTTGTTTGTGTATGTGTATTAAACAGTATGGAGTTGCAACCAACTGAATACAAAATGATGATATCTAACAGCACAAATTCCACATACTGTAAGAAAATAATTTGCAAGCTTCCCTCAAACATGTGTAGAGTATTGTGTAACATGCAACTCCTTACTTATATAGTCTGAGGTAACACATCCTCAGGTAAAGAAAAGATTTGTTTTTGCTGTAAAAACAGATATTTGCTTTACCAAAATTATGCATATAATCTATCCTCCGTGTTATGATATTACTATAAGGTGTGGGGATGAAGGAAGCTTGTACCCCTATGATGCATCTTCTCTACTATTCATCATTTGGCAAGTCGTGTCCAAGGGAGCAGCTTTAGCATTCCTCATGAATATATAAGGAATTATCACTGAGAAATTTTATTGACAGAAAACGCACAGAAAAAATATCATCCTTAACACATATATTAAAAAAACATCTAAAGTGATCACAAATATAAAAAAGTGTTACATTTGCAGTCATTTACAAACTTAAAATAAACTCCTTTTATGTGGAGGGCTTTGCCCTTCACCTCCCCCTGATGTGGGGTTCTACTCCCCATCCCCAGAACATAAATAAACTAACTACAGAACCATAAAAGGGAGAAGTGTCTTGAATTATGCTACTGTCGACCTCCAGAAGTTTGATTGTAGCAAAATTTAACTAATTTTACCACCAATGGAATTCCTCACAAAATCATCATGTGATGAATGTATTTGGTAATAAAATCAGTGGCACCATTTAAACATGATCATGCATGCACGTGTACACACACAAACACAACTGAACATACATTTGTGTGTGTTTTTTTTCTTGTTTTGGTTTGGTGCATTTCTATGGATTATAGTACAGTGTGGTTATCATGTTGAGATATAGAGATACAGTAGGCACATTCTCCATAAGGGATGTTGCTCAGGGGCTCATATCTGCAGGAATTGGGTCCCAACCAAATTTTATTTCAAAACAGCACTGCACACACCAATATTACATGTATATAATAAAGGCATAATGGAATTCTGTGAGGCATGGGCCCAAGGGACAAACATTTATAATCCCTTTGCCATGTACGCCTTCAAGTGCCTCACTATAACTTTAAAATGGGCTCCTATATTTTTTGCAGTTTGGTTTAATAGTTTATGTTTTGTAGTGCATTTTAACGTAAAATAGTTCTTCCACCCACTTTGATTGCTATAGACAGGTAAAACGTTGTAACAATATGGAATTTTGGTATGGCATTTTCTGGGTGGTTATTTAAGGGACATTTTAATCAGATTTATGTATGCTACTGTACAGATTGTAAATAGTGCCAGTATCAAACACACCGTCAACAGCAGTTTTTATCTTTCGGAGACATAAATCATTCCTTTTCCATATAAAATGGGAGTTCAGTTGTTTGAGGTACTCACAACAACAGTAAGAACTCATATGTTTGGTTTGGAACTAAGCAGCTGCTGAACCTCCGATATCTAACTAAAATATTTCAGCAGCTAGCCAGCCATGGCTTATGTGGTTGCAGTCCCATAGCTAGGCTATAAAAAATAAGTTATGTACTTACCATAACGTTCCATCTGTGTTGTCAATCTTTATTCTTTCCTCACAAATGGGTTTGGATCTGATCAATCGGATCTGACTCAGCTGATACTACAGCTCACAGCCACCATATCTCTTGAGCTTCTTCCTTACCCACAATGCACCTTGCCAAATACTTCAGATCTTGTTTGCTGCTATAAAGTATAAAAGGACAGAAAGAGAAATATGGGAAGCCATATCCAAAGTCATGTAAAAATATAAATGTATCCTTTCACAGACTATGCAACTGCTCTTTCTTCCAGAAGTCATGGACAGGAAGTGGGAGGGATGTGAGGAAAATGATGATGGACAACACAGATGGAACATTATAGTAAGTAAATAACTTCATCTGATGTTGTCAGTCTGCATTCTATCCTCACAAATGGGACAGCTTCTGTATCAACTTGAATCCGGGGTAGACTCAAGGAAGGATATTCCTGAGCACCATAGCACCAAAAGATGTCCTACCTCTGGACACCGTATCCAACTTGTAATGAGTAATAAAGGTATGAGTAGAAAGAGTTGCTGCTGCACAAATATCATCCATAGACATCCTAGACAGGAAAACTATGAAAGCAGCTAGAGATCTAGCAGAGTGTGCTTTCAAAAGATGTGCGAGAGGAATGCCCAATTTACTACAGACAAAGGAGATGCAATTTGTTAACCTCTTTGACAGAGACATTTTAGAGACTGATTTTCCCAGTTTTGGTCCACAAAAGGATAAAAACAGCTGGTCTGCATTCCTCATTTTTTTCTGTTCTATGCAAATAGAAAACACAACCGTCTATGAACATCCAGTACATGCAAAATGTATTCTCCGTTGTTGGTACATTTAGGAAAAAATACTGGTAGACTGATAAGAGTCATTTATGTTGTATTCTGACACCACCTGTAGAAGAAAGGATGGGTTTGGTAGACAACACTGTCCTTATGGAAAACCAAGTATGGAGGTTTAGAAGAGGACGCTTGGATCTCAGAAATTCTTCTTGTAGAAGTGATGGCAACCGAGAAGATAGTTTTTCATGAAAGATATTTATGGAGCATCAAGATCAGGTCCCATGGAGGAGGAGGATCTTTAAAAGGAGGCTTTAGAAGGACTGCCCCTTTCAAGAAGGCCTTGCTCAATTTGTGGGAAGTAATGGTGCACCATTCAATCCTGTATGGTAATTTGAAATTGCTGCTAACTGCACCCTAATGGTTGAAGTACCAACACCATTCTGAAAAAGATGAGCAAGGAAATCTAAGATGTGATAAATAGAGGCTGAAAAGGGGTCAAGTTTATGTTGATGAGCCTAAATAGCAAATCTTTTCCATTTAATGGAGTATGTTTTCCTTGGTCAAGGGTTTACGGGAAGACAGAATTATATGTCGGACATGGGATGAGAGCATAGACTGGCTACTAAGGGAACTGGAGAAGCCAAGCGGTCAGCATGAAGTTTTGAATATCTGGGTGTGACATGCCCATCTAGTGAGACAGGAGCTCTGGAGTCGGATCTAAGTTTTGTGGAGGTTGAACCAGGTGAGGCCACAGGAAGGGAAAACAAATTTGTTGTGGCCAGTAGGGGGCAATGTGGATCACTGTGCTCTTTGACCCGACAGCTTTCTGCAGAAATTTTGGAATCAATGGGGTTGGTGGGAATGCATAAAAGAAACCGGGAGGCCAATTGTGATGTAGAGCATCCTTCAGTGACTGATCCCTTGGGGGAATCAGGGCAGACTAGTTGCTGCAGTTGTTGTTTAGGAGAGAGAGGCAAAATGATCACAGCATGGCTGGCCCCAATGATGGAAAATCTCATCTATCACCTTCTCGTTGAGAGACCACTCATATGGAAGTAGGATGCACCTGCTCAGTTTGTCTGTAAACACAATGGATCTTTCCAGAATGTGCATCACTAAAAGAAAGCTTTCTGAAGAGATCACCCACTGTCAGACCCTGAGTGCTTCTCAACACAGTGGGTAAGATCTGATTCCCTCCTGTTTGTTGATATACCAGATGACTTGACATGTTGCCTGTATGAATTGCAATCATCCCAGAGGGAACAACAACTTGAAATGCTCGCAATGCCAAGATAACGGCTCTCATCTCTAGGACATTTTTATGCAAATTGGCGTCTTTGGGGGACCAAGTACCCTGGACTTTCTTCCCCAGATAATGCCCACCCCACCCTATCTGGGAAGCATCCATGGTCACTATGGCCTTGGGCTGTTGGGGAATGAATGGACAATCATGGAGTAGTTGACTGGACTGGCTGCACCAATAGAGTTCTTTTTTGCAAGTGTTGGTAATTTTTGTTTGATACGACATTGACTGATGGAAGATTGACCACTGAGTAGCCAGCATCCACCATAGAATCTGCATGTAAAACCTGGCCAATGGGAACCAAGGTTATTGGTGCAGCCACAAGGCCCCATATTCAGAGGACTGTGTGGGCTGAGACTGATGTACTGTGTACAACCTTCTTGACCAGTGACCTTATAGTTAAAACTCAGTGTGTTGGAAGGGAAGCAAGAGTCGTCTTTGTGTTCGGCAGTGCTCCAATAAATTCCAATGTCCGAGTTGGTTGAAGTTGTCATTTGTTGTAGTTTATGGTCATTCATAAGAGACCACACATGTGTAGAACCTGATCTCTTGACTGTATGAGTTGATGCCTGGTCTGAGCAATAATGAGACAGTCGTCCAGGTAGGGAAACACCGGGAATCCCAGCAGTCTGAGGTGTTCTTCAACTACTGCCATGCATTTGTTGAACACTCTGGGGACTGTGGTGAGTCCAGAGTTGGTAATGACTGGCTCCCAGTCGGAAGCATTGGTACTTCCTGGACCGCCTGTTCACCTTTATGTGAAATTAGGCATGCTGGAGGTATATCAAGCAGATCCAGTCAATCCTTACTCAGAAAAGGGAGAATGGACTGAACCATGACCATCCAGAACTTGGACATACAGATTTGTTTAAATTTTTAAGATCCAAGATTGGTCTTCAATCTCGTCTTTTTTTGGAACTAAACAGAACCTTGAGTAAGTTCTGGATCATATCTGGAATAGTGGGACTTCTTGGATGACTCTCTAATAGCAGCTTTTGAATTTGAATCACTGCTTGATCCCTCTGGCTGGGTGGAACATCGGGAATTTTCCTGGGAGCTGGGGGTGGAAGGGGAGAATAGTATTCTCATGAACCCTGGTTTTGTGGGCCACCTCTGCCACAAGGGAGACTACGTCTTTTGGTGTCCCCCCCTTCCTCAGGGAGCACTTTCTACACATGCATCATGGAATGGACCATAGGATTTTTTAAACCACATTTTCTGGCCCCTCCATTGATTCCTGGAGAAGGATGTCTGGGGGGCCAAAAAACATATGTCCATGGCAGATAAGGTCTTGCCATCTTTCTCACACCTGGAGAGCATTTATTTCACTTTAGGTCTAAAATGCTCAGTGCTGTCAAAGGGAGCATTGATGAAATTGGACTTGAATGGCTCTGCAAAGTCACATAAGCACATCCAAGCATGCATCTTCATGGAAAAGCCTGAACCCATGGCTCTTGAGGTGCCTTCCTCTATGTTGGAAATAAACTTCAAAGAGCTATTGGAAATAGCCTGTAGGGTTGGCAACTGAGAATTTACAGAATGCTTAACTTCTGCAGATATGTTTCCTAAGAGAATATTTGATAACTCTTTGGTCAAATATCTCTGAAGTCTGCAGAACATTCTGGCACATTTCGTTAAATGTAATGCAAAAGTCGCTGAAGCAAAGACATGCTTCTCCAGTCTGTCCATCACCCATGATTCCCTGTTGCGGAATGGACAGTGGAACTCTCATCGGTTAGTTCCTTCTTTGTGGCTGCCACAACCACCATAGCATCAACTGGAACCCCTTTTCCCCCAAACTGTCTGCAGGTGGAGCCATTATCCTGTCTGGTCTCAGAGGTACTTGCTGTATGGAGTCAGGGTCCTTCCATGCCCAATTAGAGATCATGTCTACAAGCCCATCACTGGGCAGAGTCACCCAAGAAGTAATGGGTCCTGTACAAAAACCCTCTAGGAGAATGGATTCCTCTGGCATAGAGTTGGAGGAAGACCAGCCACCTCTCTGTTTCAGGATCTCTAGTATGGCCCCAAAGGAACATCTTCAGGAGGTCACAGTGGGGAACTTCGCCTTTGTTGAAATCTGTGTCTTCGGTGATCGATTCCTGCAGGGAGTCTAGGTGCTTCCTCTTCCACGGCCTTTTCTTGGGTACTTCCTCAGTGTTATTATCTGGGGAAATCTCAGAAGAGGAAATTACAATTCCCTGAGAGAACACCTGAGATTTTGGTACAGGATGTCCCTGTGAAGACAGCAGTAGAGGCTACAGATGCTGGGGCATCATGGAATGGGAAGGATCAAAGTAGGAAGGCTCTGTGAGTGCTGCCAAGGCAGTGAACACTCTCTTTGCAGCCTCAAAGGCAGAGCTCAAAGGACCCAGAGAGAGACTCCGATCCACAAAACAGGATTTCTGAATTGTCACTTCTCTCCAACCCATCAGCACCATCCTCAAGTAGTAAGCCAGAGCCAAACTGACAAGTGTCAAAGAACAGAAGTGGCTCTGAAAACTCCGAATTCAAATGCTGCACCCCAGACCCAGCAGGCAGGCTTTGGCTCTGACAGCTCTCCTGTTCCAAAAAGATAGGAGGTCTCAGAGAAGATGTTGGATTCGATGATATGGAAATCCTCAGACCCAGATGACCGAGATCCTGGAAATCTAGGACAGTAGATGGAGTTAGAGGATGAACTTGCAAGGGTGGAGTGGTGGAAGGTCAGACTATCTGACCCAGAGGAATAGGCACTGAGGGAAGGCCAATCTGCCCCAGAGCCAATACAATCTTCCTCACCACTCTCTCAAATCTTCTGTGAGACTTCTAGAAGAATGAACAGAATAAATGGAGGGAGATGCTGGTCTCTGCAGAAAAGGATATGGAAGCCTTTCTGGTACTGGGTCAACCGACAACACAGAATCTCCAAAGGTTGTGTCTGATCAGACTTTAGCAGAGCCAGAGCTGTAGAAATAATTTTTGAGGTTGTGGAATCTGAAGTAACAGTCAGAACTGAAACTTTTGTCTTTTTCTGATCCGGGGTTGAGACCAGAAGTTTAGCAGTCCATTTTCATGAGGAGTTAGAAGAGGACTTTGATGTGGAGGGCTTTGACTTTGGAGACTGGGATATGGCTTCTCCAAAGGAAGAAAGGAGGAGACTTTACAATATTAACTTATTTTTATATTCCATTAAGGATTGTGTATTGAATCTATGACAAACTGAGCAAATCTATGACAAACTGAGCAATCCTCCTGTAGGTGTAATGGACCCAGGCAGTATACACAAAGGGAGTGTGCATCTGAGATAGGCAACTTATGTCCACATTTGGAACATTTTTTGAATCCTGCAGGTTTGTCACTCATCTTTTCTTCAATGACTATAGATCAAAATTCTAAAGATAAGAATATGAAGAAAATAAGTAATAAGTCATTTTTTTAAACAGGCTAAAGACGGAAGGAGAAGGAATACCACCAATGGTAACCAGAACTATGACCAGATGACCTCTTGTGGTAGATAGGCTACCCCTGAAATGGAGCTTACATTAAGGTAGCAGAGCTAGAAAGTAGTGACAAATCTCATTCAGTGTAGAATGCTTCTTTGCCCTTTCTAAACACCACTGTCTTTTCTAACTTATAAATCTCTCCCAATATTTGTCAACAGATAGAGACAATGGGTATATTACAGGATCCCCAACAAAGGCCAATGGACTTTTTGACACTAAAATCAACAACTGTAGTGGTATTGGAGGAGTTCAATACTCTGGGAGGATCTTAAATACAACCAACAGTTTCCTTTTCTGACCTTTGAGGGAGTACCACCCGTTAACCTTGCCAGGAATTGTGCCCAGAGTACCTGTAGCTGTGGGCAGTCCTAAAACAATATGCTGCCAGGATAGGTAATAGTGATCATCATTAAACCTTCAACAGATACAAATTTAATCAGGTCTGTATGCTTAGATAGCTAATCAGGGGTAAGAAAAAGATGATCTAGGCAATTCCATACAAAAAAGTTCCATCTAGTTGAGAGCACCTTCAGGAGAAATTGTAATCTTTTTTACATCCTGATTATCTAATCTCTCAGGATTCTCAAAGTCTGGTAGATTTTGAAACAATTCATGACTTATTTTAAAATAAGACTAACAATATAGCGATTAAAGTGGAGATATGAACTTTTTCTTTGAGAGTGCCTTTGTGGACATGGTCAAATAATTTATATAAAGCAGAGTAAACAGCTGCCAGAATATTTTGTTGATCAAACAATGACTTACGCAGGGAAACTATTTGCTAATACAAATAATGACCTGTAGGAAGTGAGAACTCTTCTGTAGGTCTGGCAATGATTTAAGGCTGTGACTAGTATAAAATTGAAGAGTGAAAACAAGGCTCCTTCCCTGCCATGGCTTCCACAGGAACATTTGCCAGGACCATTGAAAATTAGGATACGAGTCATAAAGAGACATTAAAAGTACAAATGCACCTGATGGGTCTATCTTTGTAAGAAATAAAGCAAAGCTGTTATGGTTCTGTAAATGGTGTTCACATATTGCAATCTCCCAACTAAATGAAGCTTACTATGTAAGCCTAAACCTATGGCAAATAAAAGAAAGCATTTTGCATAGTGTTGCGAATCTATTGCATTGAGAAAGAACTGAAAGTTGAGAGTGTAATGCCACTGCCAGCTGGGAATGTCCATGATGGGAAGTATGTTGGGGAGAAAGGTTCTAAATATAATTTCAAAGTGGTGCTCGATGTGTGACCAGAAGATTCAGTACTCAACCACCACCCTGGGCTTGAACATAATGCATGCTCTGGTTTCCTCTTGGTAAAGCTGCAGTCCATAAAAATTTAATAAAAGTTTTATGCGATCTCCATAGAGTTACTAATGAGATTCTCATGGATAGGTCCTGGAGAATATAAAATATCTTGGGATATAGTACCATTTTGAATAAAATGAACTTAATCCCAAAGGGGACTGACCAGTTTTTTTCTTGTATGAAGTGATCCACAAACTGCTAGATGATGTGGATATTAACATTTCACGTGTCCTTGTGTGTAAATGCCATGTTCATCCCCCAAATATCTAAAAGGAAGAAGGGATCTCTTTAAAGGTATATTTATTAGCCACTAAGAAAGTGAAGGTGGCCTTTACTGTTATGAATACCAATTCGGAGGAGTTGACTTTGTATCCAAGAAACAGCACTAGTTTCTTAAGGTGCAACAACAATTTGGAAAATCCTTCTGAGAATCTGGCAAAAGAAGAAGAAAATCATCTACACACAAAGCTACGCCTCCAACTCTACATTAGGCCTTGAATCAAGGCCAGTTGTTTCAAGAACATTCCAAATAATTAACAGCTCAATGGCTATAATAAATAACGGGGCTGAGGACACCTTTAGGGAACTCCTTTTTGGAGATGCAGTGATTTTGAAATGAAAGGTTCCACCATGATTATTGTAGAGGATCCATGATATAGGGCCATCACAACTTCAATATAGGAGAATGGAAGGTTAAGCACTGATGGTACCTGACTGAGGTAGGGCCATCTGTTATCTAATCCTTCTAGGCATCTCCTGACAATAAGGTTACAGAGGCTCTTTGTAACTGGGCTCTTTCTAACCAGAGCATGACCCTAAATATAGTATGTCTAGATGTTCTTCCCTCAACAAAACCTGTTTGGTCTAAGTGAATTAGAGAGGGCAGGAGTGAGGCCACTCTGACCAGATTCCCATAAATATTTTGCTGTCAAAATTAAGAAGGAATATGGGCTTATAGCTAGTAAGTAGAGTAGGGTTTTTACCTAGCTTAAGTACTGGAAGAAGCACAGATTGCTTCCTAGAAGGGGGAATAACGGCATGTTGTGGGGCTGCCTGGGAGGCATCCCCAAAAGAGGACCAAAGCTTTTAGAGTTAGGTACTTATATGACTGACAAGGGAGCCCATCAGCTTCTGGAGCTTTATTAGTTTACAAATTCTTAATTACCATTTGTATTTCTTGTTTTGTAGGATCTCATACTAAATTGCACTGCCTGCTCAGTTGTCAAGGGAGGTATGGAAGATGAGATGCTAAAATAATGTTTTGTCATCTTTTCATTTAGACTTCTAGCACTGATTAGTCCTATGAAGGTGTTGCCTGAATTTGAGTTTGTTTACTATGTTAGAATGACCATTAGGGGGACTCTGCCTACAGAAGACACTATGAAGGTGGCAAAAGTTTTATCCTTTATGTAGCAAACCTGGTACAAGATGTGTAAGTCACTTCTAGTGAAGCAAGAAGTCTTATCTACCATTTCATCCAAGAACATACAATGGTTCCCCTAAGAATGACACAAACTACTTTATCCATTTGCTAAGGTAAGTTTTCTTGTCTTCATATTTAGGCATCATTCTGGGTAAAGGTAAGACATTACACAAGAATAGTATCTTTGCCGCTTCTAACAATTCAATGAAATTCCATCATGTCTCTGTGTTACGTCCCTCTGGGTGGAGCACCTAATGTCATTCACTCTAACATAGACTACCACTGATATGTAGTCATACTTGTCTGCCCATAACCATATTTATTGGATTTAAGAGACTTGAGGACCTAGAGACATCACAGATCCTGTCAGTAGACAAGCAGCTTGCAGACACCATGTTGTTATCCATTCAGGTGAGGGTGTAGTTTGTAGGCCTAACTATAGAGCCACTTATGGCTAAAACTTATGACCAAAACATTTCCTGTGGGGTAGTATAGTTAGTGGATCTTGCTGGCTTAGGCTTTGGCCTGTTTACCTGGTGACTCTTTGGTAAACTATATGGACTTGAGTGATGAGGGATTAATTGTTGACTTACGTGCTGGAGAATGGTATGTTTTCTAGTGGGTTCTAGGAGGCTTTGCCAAAATGTCCTTATAGCCTCAGTATACATTATGGATGTAGAGTGTGCTGTGACTGATGTGGTATTGTGATGGAATGATGCTTACCAATAGTTTGAGAGATTTGCCCCCAAGTTTCTTGTACACTTGCATCTTTTCCAGGTTGTGTGAACAAGTGTTAGAAGTGGTAAAACATCAGTAAATATAAGGCAGTTGCTACACTGCCTTAGAACATCTAATGCAATCTGACTGGCCACAAACAGGGGTACAACAGATTACTGAACCATGATGATGATTAGGGCCAGTCATAGTACTCAGATACTGTACAGAGACTACTAGAGAAGACACTGAAGTTGAAGTATTTAGGTTTACACACCAAGGTTAGGTTGCATGGTTGATCATCTAGCGTTACATACAGAATTTTAGGCCATACTGTTCTAAGTACTGATACTTCCACATGACTGATTTGTAGAGCTACAACTCCTAGTTCTATAGTGGCCACTTGTTCCTAGAAGTTAAGAAGTCACTCACCCAAAGTGAGGAATGGTTGCTGAGGTTACTGAGCACTGTATAACACAGAATAAACAGTAAGCATCAACACCAACCAGATAATACTACACAAATGAAAGCACTGAATAACTAATATAATCTACTACAGAGTAATCACCACTCCTCAAGCCAGTATCCTTCATTCCCCTCAGTCATCAGGTGGCTTGCCAGAACTTCTCCAAGACCATCTGAAAGTCACTCTCCATGGCCTCACTAAACCACCCAGTAGCTGTTGAAGGTTCTTGCTATAAAGTGTAAAAGATCAGTTGAGAAAGAGGCTACAGAAGTAGACCTAATTAGTAAGCAAGGCATTAGCAGTACACTTGCCACAATGTAGAAACTGCTTTACTTGGATTCTTTTGTGGAGACATTTTTCATTTAATTAATGATTGTGACATGATACAATGTAACCAGTGTGGAGAGAAATGACATACACCAAGATGGTGTGGTCCTGAAAGCAGGTCGTGTAGCAAAAAGTGACACGTTTGGATGGATTGTCAAGAGCAAACAGTAATAAAAAAGAAGAGGGAAAGGAAGAAAACATACATGAAGAAAGACAAGAGGATAGGGAGAGGGTGAGCTAGGTGAAGAAACTGCATAAGAAAAAATATGGATGCGGAAAAAGATTATATTTTTTTAAAGTTCTAGCCAGTGAAAAAATCTGATTCGGAGCTCAATGATTATTTGTCCATAAACCCCCAAAAAAAATTCAACTAGTGAAAAAGTAAAGAGTAAAAATATGGGGGAAACAGTGAAAATAAGAAAACAAAAATTAAAAAAAAAAGTTAAAAATATTTCTTCTCAACTCAAAAAGAAGGAACAAAACAATTTAGAGTAACTCCAGTAAATTTGAATATTATTATCAGTGGCATAGCTAGCGTTTGTGCTGTCCAGGGCTCTTTTTGAGTTTGCCGTGCCCTCACAAAATCATGGTTAAACAGGGCCCACCCCATACACAGCCCTCGCCCTTGCAGCCATTCCAGTGTCCCATTACTTGGCTATTTCCCCTCATTTACCATAAACAGTGTAATGTGCGTACTGCTTTATGCTTTACTTCTACAATGATTATTTGGATTTCATTTAAAACTTTTATTTTAAATTTTATAGCACAAACACTGATAGACATTTGCTAAACAAAGCAATACAGTGTCAGAATGTAAACAGACTTAGCATTAAAACTTCTATACCCTTGAAATTCACATTCATTGAACCGAAATTCACATTCATTGAACCCACATGCAAAGAAAATGCATCTGACCAGTGGTGGATAAAGTTTACCTTTGGGTTGTTTTCAAATCATAGGCCCCTTGCAGACATATTTAGGACCATGCAAACATATGTGTTCTTTGATTCATCTTCCTCATTGTATTAAATTATAGTCCTTGTATAATACAGCACACTTGCTAGAGCGCATTTTAAAGTTATTGTTTTGAACATTTTTCCAGTATGCAATGAAACAAAACGTATGAACCAATAATGACAAAACTGCCCAATTCAGAACATTTGCATCATAAAAGTCTACTCAAACTTCTGTCATTGCAATCCACCAATATCAGTAAATATGCACAATCTCTGCAGAGATAAAAGTCATCTAAATAATTCCACATTAAAGAGATCTGTAACTAATGAAGTTGCTGCTAGCAAACATCTTTATATTTCATTGTTTCATCTACAAATAAAGTGCTTGTTGCCCTTAAAGAATAAATTGCCTATGTTTCAGTAAAAAATGATAAGCTAGTAATACTGCAATAGGGAATGGATGGCAAAACTGATAACAGTTCATAGCTACTAGGTATCTCCAATATAGGAGGTCATTCTCAGAACTGCAACATCCACCCGCTCTAAAGTACAACACAGTACAGTATCAGAAATCCATCTACATACTGTGGGAGTAGAACCCACAGCCTTCTGCATCAAAAGCAAGTATACTATCCATTGTGCTACTAACAATGAAAACAGACTTGTCATAAGCAGCACTAAACTATTCTTCCCCTAAAATTCACAGCTTGTAAAATCCACATGATATTCAACTCTCTCTCTCAACATTGCAACACATGAAATCTGGAAAAAGCCAACATTTATTTGGTGGGGGACAAAGGCCCGAAACCAGGGACACAGACACATTTTAAACATTGCTTGTATAATCTTAGAAAGTTGCTAGAATAAAATGTTTTGTGTTATCATGCATTTCCTGAAAGATAGAAAGACTGAAACTTAAATGGCTTTATATATATATATATATATATATATATATATATATATATATATATATATATATATATATATATAGGAGGACATTCTCAGAACTACAACATCCACCCCCTTTAAAGTACAACACAGTACAGTATCAGCAATCCATCTACATACTGTGGGAGTAGAACATAGATATACATTATAGTGAATTCCGTTCTCAATGATTTGCCAGAAAACCACAAATTTTAAGAGCAACAAACCAATAGTATGAGCTAAACATTCTGTGAAAATATGAGCAGTTGAAAGCTATGGACTCAACTCCTTGAATGATAAACAAGCGGTGGTATGGATAGAAAACTCAGGCTCTTGCTCCTTGTACCCAAGGTACATGGTTTGAGCCCGAGTAACACTAACCATCAGGTATACCTAACTGGGGCATTTTTCACAAACACACACACACACACATACATGCACACACGCACACAGACACTCTTCCAGCAGTAAACGTAAATTCCCCTACTTGAGAAGCAGCAAACGTTATGTGAAGAATCAGACAGGAAGAAGAAATTAAAACAGCAAACTTAGTTGGTGAAGCAACAATAGGGCGAACAGGAAGAAGAAGTTATTTTAAATGGGGCAGGTGTTCAAGAAGAAAAGGACATCTGTGCATGCCCGTGAATGCCTGTGATGCTATGGGAACCTGTCCTTAAAGAAAAATGTCCTTCAAACAGTACAGATTTTTGTAACTAAATGTGACGGTCCCAAAAAGTGCCGCCCGGGGCAGACCGCCCCTCTACCCCCCCATGTTTTAAGACATTAGAACTTTTATCCGTATTGGAACAAAGACTTTCTGTGAGGTTACATATAAGAACTTTGAAATTGCTAAAAAGTTTTGAGAGTATTTGTCAAGTCTTTTTGTCTTCTATGGAATTATTAGGTTATCAGAGGAATGGATAGAATTTTTAAAAGAAAATTACACTTGCAGTTTTGAACTGTTGATGTTGATAAAAATTAAATCAGAAGCTATTTTGAGTAGCAGTATACAATTGTATATGTAGTTAAAAGTTCTTATGATTGTAAACTGTGGAATGGGGGTTAGGAAATTATGGTATGTTTTGATCAAAAAAAATATCATGCAACGGTATTTTAGGTGTATGTCAAAACTGGTATTAAATGTGGAGCTTTTCTCCCAGGGCCTCTACTGAAAGAGCATTTTATCCCATACAGATTTTCCCAGTAAACAAAGATGAATAAATTAAATTTCTGTGTAAATGGCAAGATGAATTGTGCAGAATCCTGGTACACAAAGATTGAGAATGTCATGTAATCCTGGAGTTGGTATATATAATGTTGTGGGGTTATGGGATGTGTTTGTAGGTGCTTTAGGTAATGCGTTTGTTTTTGTGTATGGTGTATTCTTACAACTGACGGCTGTTATTGAACAGACTGTTTTGTATGACTTTTGAAGGACTTAGTAGTATTTTGTAGCATGCATTGTGGTATGTGACAGGCCATGATTAAGAAGAGTTTTTTGCTTTCAGTTTTGATACAAGTGTTATTTACTTCAGTCTGTAACAGAGGTGCAGCTAACTATTTTGGCACCACCTGCCTGAACTTCCCTCACCTTTAAGTTGAGGGTTAAAAGAAAAAAAAAACAAGCTTTTCTCCTTGGACATTGAGAAGGAAGGAAAAAAAAAAGCTTTTTCCCCTCATACACTGAATAATAGCACTTGCTACAAATGTAACAAGTGGTTTGCTACAGGCTGGATACCACACATTGAAACATGAATCATTTAAATGCACAAACCAAGACCAAGACTATAGATATATAGGTACTGGCTGAGCCTTACATAGTCATAGTCTCTCTATATATATATTATATTATATACATTTCCATACCGGGTCAGTCAAGGCCCAGGTTACAGTGACCACCTTGAGTACTGTTAGCCAACAGGATGCTGGTGGAAATTGGGCTACTGCTGGCTGAAGGAGAAGAAGAAGAGGGGGGAAGGTACACCCAGAGGCAGGAGCAGAGGAGGAAAGTTAGGAGTGTGGAAGTGAGTGTAGGAACTTTGAATGTTGGCAGTATGACTGGTAAAGGGAGAGACGGAAGGTTGATATATTGTGCAAGCAAGAGACCAGATGGAAGGGGAGTAAGGCCAGGCATATCAGAGGTGGGTTCAAATTGTCCTACCATGGTGTGGATAGGAGGAGAAATGTGTTAGGGGTTATCCAGAAGGAAGAGTATGTCAGGTGTTTTGGAGGTGAAGAGAGTGTCAGAATGATGTTTATGAAGCTGGAAATTGATGGTGTGATAATGAATGTTGTTAGTGCATATGCTTCACAAGTTGGTTGTGAGATGGATGAGAAAGAAAAATTTTGGAGTGAGTTAGAAGTGGTGGTGGACAGTGCACCCAAGTGTGAAAAAGCGGTGATTGTAGCGGATTTTAATGGCCATGTTGTTGAAGGGAACAGAGGGGATGAGGAGGTGATGGGCAGGTAGCGTGTTAAGAGGAATACAGAAGGTCAGATGGTAGTGGATTTTGTGAAAAGGGTGGACATGGCTGTGGTGAATATGTATTTTAAGAAGAGGAGAGGAACATAGGGTAATATATTAATAACCCACTCCTGGGTGTGGGTAATGCTGGATTTACCTATGGTTGGTGTCGTTTGGTCACGAGGGCGAAGCCCGAGTGGACAAACAAAGCCAACCGTGGGTAAATCCAGCATTACCCACACCCAGGAGTGGGTTATTGTTATTATACAATGACATTATTTAAGAAAAAAATAATTACTTTTCTTAAATAATGGCATTGTATAATGCCTCCTTGCTGCCCTTCCGCAGCTGTCTGGTATTCTGCGGCAGTTCTGATGTACTGCACATGCGTATACCTACACCGTACATCAGAACTGTGGGCAAAAGCAATGGAGAAAGCAAGATCTCCGTTGCTTTTTACAAACTCTTTCGCTATGTTAAATGGCTTTAACATAGCAAGACAGCTTTAAAAAAAGCAACGGAGAATCTCCATTGCTTATTTTAAATTTGTCTATGTTAAACCCATTTAACATAGTGAGACAGTTTTGAAAAAAGCAACAGAGAAAGCAAGATCTCCATTGCTTTTTACAAACTGTTTCACTATGTTAAATGGGTTTAACATAGCGAGACAGCTTTAAAAAAAGCAACGCAGAATCTCTGTTGCTTTTTTTAAAGCTGTCTCGCTATGTTAAACTCGTTTAACATAGCGAGACACTGTTGCTGTAAGAGTTATAGTAATGGAAAAAGTCTGGGCGACTGGAACTACTATAACTCGGATTTACAATGTGCACGCTGACCAATCAGAGTGCACGTTTTTGAATATTAATGGAGGGGGGGGGGTCATTGTATAATGCACAATAGTGGAGGAAGATACACACATGTGGATTATATCCTATGCAGGACAGCCAGTATGAAGGAGATTGGAGACTGCAAAGGAGTGACAAGGGAAAGCATAGTTAGGCAGCATAGGATGATGGTCTGTAGGATGACATTGGCAATCATGAAGAGGAGGAGGAGAGTAAGGGCAGTGTCAAGGATCAAATGGTGAAGTTCAGGGAAGAGTTCAGACATGCACTGGGTGGCAGTGAAGAGTTACCAGATAACTGGACAGCCACAGCAGAGGTGGTAAGGGAGACAGCTAGAAAGGTGCTTGGTGTGACATCTGGACAGAGGAAAGAGGAAGTACAGGAGAGTAAGAGGCTTAAGAAGTAGACAGGAATACAAGGAGATGAGGCATATGGTGAAGAGAGATGTGGTGATGGCTAAGGATAAGGCGTATATAGCAAGTTGCATGAAAGGTTGGACACTAAGAAGGGAGAAAAGTACCTGTACAATTGGCTAGACAGAGGGACCAAGCTGGGAAAAATGTGCAGCAGGTTAGGGTGATAAAGGATAATGAGGGAAACACATGCACAACGGAGGAGTGTGTGTTGAGCAGATGGAAAGAGTATTTTGATGGACTGATGAATGAAGAGAAAGAGAGAGAGAAGGTTAGATGATGTAGGGATAGTGAATCAGGAAGTGAAACAGATTAGCAAGGAGGAAGTAAGGACAGCTATGAAGAGGATGAAGAATGGGAAGACTGCTGGTCCAGATGACATACCTGTGGAAGCATGGAGGTCTTTAGGAGAGATGGCAGTGGAGTTTTTAACCAGATTATTTAACGATATCTTGGAAAGTGAAAGGATGTCTGAGGAATGGAGAAGTGGTGGTTTGGTACCGATTTTTTAAGAATAAGGGTGATGTGCAGAGCTGTAGTAACTACAGAGGGATAAAACTGATCAGTCACAGCATGAAATTACGGGAAGGAGTAGTGGAAGTTAGGTTAAGAAGGAAGGTGATGATTAGTGAGCAGCAGTATGGTTTCATGCCATGAAAGAGCCACGAAAGAGCACTATAGATGTGATGTTTGCTCTGAGGGTGTTGATGGAGAAGTATAGAGAAGGTCAGAAGGAGTTGCACTGTGTCTTTGTGGACTTAGGGTGGCTAGAGAGGAGTTGTGATATTGTATGAGGAAGTCAGGAGTGGCAGAGAAGTATGTAAGAGGGCATTGTGACAGTGGTGAGGTCTGTGGTAGGAGTGATGGATGCTTTCAAGTTGGAAGTTGGATTACATAAAGGATCATCTCCGAGCCCTTTCTTATTTGCAATGGTGATGGACAGGTTGACAGACGAGATCAGACAGGAGTCCCCATCGACTATAATGTTTGCTCTACAGAGGAGAGGAATGAAGGTCAGCAGGACTGAGACAGTGTGAGAGTGAGACTGAGAACAGAGGAATGGTGAGGATGCAGGGAGAAGAGCTGGTGAAGATAGAGGAGTTTAAATACTTGGGATCAACAGTTCAGAGTAATGATGAGTGTGGAAGAGAGATGAAGAGGAGAGTGCAGGCAGGGTGGAGAAGAGTGTCAGGAGTGATTTGTGTCAGATGGGTACCAATAAGAGTGAAAGAGAAGGTCTACAAGAGGGTAGTAAGACCAGCTATGTTATATGGGGTAGAGACAGTGACACTGACAAAAAGACAGGAGTCAGAGCTGGAGGTGGCAGACTTAAAGATGTTAAGATTTGCATTGGGTGTGGCGAGGATGGACAGGATTATAAATGAGTATATTAGAGGGTCAGCTCAGGCTGGACAGTTTGGAGACAAAGCCAGAGAGGTAAGATTGCATTGGTTTGGACATGTGCCTATGAGGGATGCTGGGTATATTTTGAGGAGAAGGATGCTACGGATGGAGATGCCAGGTTTATGGATGTGGTGAGAGGACATGCAGGTGGTTGGTGTGACAGAGCAAGATGCTCCCTAATGGGAGCAGCCAAAAGAAAAAGTATATGTATATATATATATATATATATATATATATATATATATATATATATATATATATATATATATATATATATATGTGTGTGTGTGTGTGTGTGTGTGTGTGTGTGTGTGTAATACACACAGACACATTTCTCCGTATGACTGTGTGTGCATGCATATATAGATGTTTGAATGAAAACATACAAAAACAAGCAACTATGTATATACATGCATATATATTTATGTTCACACACATTAACAATATAAAATTAATGTATGCTCATTATAATATAATACAAACTGTGCAATGCATCCTACACAAAGAAAGCTGCTGGATGTGTCAAAGGAAATAATTACTTGTTTGCTATGATTGCAGAATTTTGTACTGCAGCTATTCATACTGCAGTTTCTCAGACAAAAATCAGGAAAGTTATGGGGTCAGCAGTAAATTTTCACATCTGATTTTATCCATTTCATGGTTACTCTGGTATCTTATTACATTTACTTAGCATTCACTGTGGAGACATACATGTCAAAATGTTGCAAAAAGTAAGATCATGAATAATTGAATAAGCTCAAAAGGTCTGCAAGTATTGACGTGGCACAAATCAGCAACTATTATTTTCAAGCTAAGATACCGATAAATACCCTGAAGCACTAAGAAGTGCGGTGTGTATATATATATATATATATATATATATATATATATATATATATATATATAGCGCTTTGAGATATGTACAAATGATGTCAAGCATCCGATTTAGTTTTCATACCACAGCATCTCTGTGGTTTGTAAAATTGAGTGCAGAATGTTTGGGTACAAAAGCCCCTTATGCATTTGGAATAATTACATTTTGACATTAAAATACTGCATTTGGGCAGTGGCATTACCAGTTTGGCAACAAAATGTACCTGTAGTGTGCAGTAACTCAAATCTGAGAAAACGTATGATCCTACGAGCCAAAGATGTAAGAAACCTACATTGTGGGCATGCCTAGTAATAGTGAAATTTACATTATAAAGGTATTATTACCTGGCAATCAGTTCTGGGTTAATAAAGAAAAAAATTATTTAAAGAACAGTATAGAATTTGGGGCTGTGGGACATGCACGGTATTAACACACTAATGAGCGTGTGGGTCACAGGATTACAGCTATGCTGCAAACAAAGGTGTCGGGTTAGTGTGAGTTGCTGACTTAGGGATATCCTGCTATTGAAAGAATTCAGTAAAAAAATAGCAATAAAATGACTAGTTGAAAGCATGTATTTGGTGTTCTGTTGCAGCTGACTGGACACCACTCCAATCACTTTCATATAAAAGTTAAATGGTGGTGTCTTGTACCACACTTACAGTGCCTGCTAACTACAGTGCATCTGTAACTTAAAAACAGCTATTACAGATAAAAAGGATAACCAAATGGAAGTAGCACTTCACAGAGGAAGGTCTTGACACCATCAAATTGTCATACAGACTGAAGAAATTATGGATTCACATGACAGACAGTCCCACTATGCTCCATCCATCCTAGTGAATTACAGCTGTTGCATATAGTAGTCCTATTAACAGTCACTGATTGTACATAATTTACCAACAAGTAGAGAACTGAGGTATATTGCCATAGTTTTCTTCCATATTGCTCACAAAATGACATGCACATCTAAGGGACAATTTAGATATGCCAATATGCCTCCTGCATGTCTTTGGGAGGTGGGAGTTAACTAGTGTACCCTCAGAAAACCTTTGTAAGCAACGGGAGGATATACAAACTAAATAGAAGTTACCAAAAATTGAAACAGGGAATTTCTTTCAAAAATAATACTCACTGCAGCACTCTGCCACCCAGCACTTTGATGAGCTCTATTAAAGTGGCATGCTGTAATTAAAGTACATGGGATGTTATGAGTCAGGAAGGAATGGGGGACTGGCCATATTTCTTCCAAACACAAAAATTCAGTACAACTTACTTTAAGCACCCCAAAGGATGCATAGTATGGAACTCCACGCACTATCTCCTCACAAACTTCTGCTTAATTCACTCCCATTGTACATTTTCATAAAGAAAATATGACCATCAATGAATACAGTCTCATGCATATTCATGATGGCTTCCTATTATTTAAATGTTTTAAAGATTAAATAATACAGAAAAAAGATAACATATCCATCATAGGAGCCGCTACCTGCCTCCCGATCCCACCACTACAAGAGTTGTGAATAAAGTGGTTAATGATGCTCTCTTTTACTGCCGATATCTTTTGGTTTAACTACAGTTAGAGCACAAGCTTCTATGCCCTCTTTACATTCTATTTCTTAAATGTTTCTTACTTTTTTTTTTTTATTATTAGACTTTGTGAAGGTGCAGGAGAACTGCAGCCCCTTGCTGGAAGTGAACTTTACAGACGGTAATCTACAGAATTGATAAGAATTTCATCTTACAATTTTTCTGCTTTGTTGTCAGTCATCTGAAGAATTAAAGCCTGCAGAAAAAAACTGTGTGGGTTGCTTAAAGTAAGTTACACCCTGAAAGCAGCATTGTGGTCACAGTCAGGTAGGATCCATGGGGTGAGAATTGTCCAAAATGGCAAAGTACAGGATGACAACTAGGTCTTCCTCAGGCCAGGGTAGCACAAAAGGCTTGAATAAAAGCTCATTGTCAGGAAATGTCCTAAGTATGGAAAGGATTACATGCTATGGCCTACTAGGTTTTCGTTTGTTCTATGGCTGTGTTATGGTTAACAAAGCACAGGCACAAGTAATATTACATCTAAAACTATGAGCTGTGATTCACAAGCCTGCAAGTGGGGATAATCATGGTTGTCACCAAAACAACACTAACAGGGTACACTTTTCACTTTGCGATTGGTGAAATGGTACACGACAAATTAAATTCTGCAATGGGCTGATGCAGATCACAGTTTGTTAATTCTAGAAGTCTAATGGGAAGGCAGGATGTTTCTTGAGCCCTTAAGGGTTCCAGCTGATTAGATAGAGGTACTGCAGAGTTTGACTAAGTGTGTGTGTGTGTGTGTGTGTGTGTGTGTGTGTGTGTGTGTGTGTGTGTGTGTGTGTGTGTGTGTGTGTGTGTGTGCGCTCTCGTGTGCTTGTGTACACATACACATGATTCTAGTATGAATGATCAAAATGTCTAAATTCGGAATACAAAGCCATTCACATGACATCAAGCTGTTATCTCTGCAAGGACAGAGGATTGCAAATGGAAAACAATTTTTTTTGTTTTTTGCAATGTTTACACCAAATCCATTTGAAACACCATGACCTAATTTGTCTGAATAGTGTCAGGGTTATGGAAAGTAATTTTCTAAGGTAAGGTATAAGGTTGGTTCAGAGAAGGGGCAGGGACAGGGTTAGCAGGTGTTACTAAGGTGAGCAGGCGTTTTCACATGTTGCATTTTTCATGGATACATTCTACATCCATCTCCAAACTACCATCAAGCCCTCTGCCTCCACAACACACAAGTATAGTGTCAAATTTAAAAATCACCCCATTTGGTGAAACACAGGACCAATTTGTCTCTAATGTTAAGTAAGATTGGAGGCATTTGCAGCACAATTTTCTGGGCACAATAATGACTACATTTTGAATTTGGATGGATGGAACTTCAGAAACCATAGTAAATGAAATCCAAAGAAGTGACATAAGCAGTAAGTAATATTATTAAACTATTATTGCTGCTATATTGCAGTGATGATGCAAGTGAGACTTGTAGATCACAGTGTATGCTATACCTTTAAGAAGCTTTCCAGTGAGTCAGCACATCCATATAAGTACTGGGCATGTACAAGCAAGAATGCCATTTTGAGTGAGCAGCCAGTATGTAGTCAGGCAGTCAGTTAGATTATCTTGATGTACTTGTATAGAATAAACTACTTATTATACCATGATCCCCAAAGCGTGCTGGTGATTGATTGCCCGTGCCTGTGATTTATAGTTATACTAATGGAAAAGGTCCGTCGCCCCACTTTTTTCCATTATAACTCTAACTCTACTATCTATAAATGGGTTTAACATGGCGAGACAGTTTTAATAACAGCGGAGATCTCCCTGCTTTTTTTTTACTAAAAACTGTGTGCTAAACCCATTTAACATAGCAAGACAGTGTTTTTAAAAGCAGCGAGAAAAAGAGATTCATCCTAGCTTTTATGTCTCGGCGAATGAGTTTAACATAGCGAGACAAGCTAAAAAATAAGCAACGGAGATGTCCGTTGCTTATTTTAAAACTGTCTACTATGTTAAACTCATCTTTAATAGCTCAACTAAAAGCAAAGAGAGAAATTGCTTTCTCCGTTGCTTTCTCTGATGCTGCGTGTGCGCGGTAGCGCCAGAGAACAGCCGTGTGCCAGCAGTAAACAGGCATTATATTATGCCATTATTTAAGAAAAGGAATAGTTTCTTTTCTTAAATAATGTCATGGTTATAATAGCAATAACCCACTGGGTGTGGTGTGGGTAAATATAAATACGGTTGTTGGCTTTTGTCCTCGGCTTCGGGCCTCGGGACCAAACAACCCAACTCATGGGTGGATTACCCACACCACCAGGTTGCTATAATGAATACCCAAGCCTCGATGTCTTCTTAATGCACACAAGAGCGACAAGACTTATATATATATATATATATATATATATATATATATATATTTATTTATTTTATTTTACATTTGTTAACCGGGAGAGTCCAACTGGATAAAGGTCCATTTTCAGCAGAGGCCCTGGGAGAAAAGCTCCAGACATTCATGCATTTTTAATCATACTAAGGAAATTAAATATAACATTCCTTTACATGGAGACTAACACTGTGATTCAGATACAACATATTGGAGAACACACAGTAAATATGACAGCACAGTGTGAAACAATTATATGACGTAACTGCTGAATACCAGTTTAAGGACACACTATAATCCATTAACACTAAAAGTTGCTAGTTAAATGACAGATAAGGCTGGAAAAATATTTTTATCATCATTGCTTAATAGTTTTATTAAACACAATTCTTTGTCTTTCTTAGCCCATCACAGTCGTTTGCTGTAGGAAAGAACTGTGTTCTGAACATAGGGTTCTTCTTATTAGATATCTTATTTAGTCTGGAATTCTACAACTGTGGTTTGCTATTTGTACACATTTTATGAAAAAGCTGAGTCTGGGAACATAAACTTTAATATCCCTGTCAAGTGTTTCAAAACCTAATTAAAGTTGTCCTTGAATTTAAAATAAACTTCAGTAAAAATCCACAGTTAAATCTTCTGATGCTGTCTTATTTGTGTTCTCCTTAAGAGGTTTAGATTTAGCACCTCTAAACGAATTTGTACCTTCATCTTCCTCCAGATCAGTAAAAAAGAAAAAAAAAAAGAAAAGAAAAGCACCTTAATAAAATTAATAGGATGCAAACATAAACCTACAATGCAGAACACCTTATTGGGTATAAGTGCAAGTTTGGGGAAGTTGCTTCTTTTAGTAAAGCCTAAAACCACAAAGGAAAAAGGCAGAGCTGAATGGTAAAAAAAGAACATTACAGCAGTCTAATTATTAATGGAAAGTGCGTTTGGGAAAAAAAAAAAGATTCCTGTATGAAACCAGTTAAATAAATACATTTTGTAAATAATTCTTTGACTCACACACCCTCCCCCCTCAGTGAGCATCATGTCTCTACCAACTGTTTGTTCATTCATTCCTCTAATGTCCAGCATTATAGTAAACTGGGAGAGGACGAAAACAGTTGCAAATCTTGTCCATCAATGAAGGAGTGTGTGTGTGTGTGTGGGGGGGGGGGGTTAGTTGACTTTTGATTTGCTCCTCTCAGCACTGGATCCCATCATGAGTACATGCTTCCTCACTCTCTTCATTTCAGCTAAAGTTCATCCAATGCATATACTTTGGTGGGCTTGAGCTTTACAGAGTCCATGTTTGCAAGTGCTGTAATCCCAGGCTGTCCTTGTGGAAGACTTACAGTAGGACTCCACCAACCTCCTCCCTACACGACTGGTTTGTCAGCAGTGGCCAACCAATCCCATCCCTCCAACATCTAAACATGGATTGTTCGCTTCTTAGTCAGGGACAAAACTTCTGTGCAGTAAAGAGAATTTATCTATTTGTTCTTTGTTGACTAGGTTAGTTCCACTATGCTAATGGCCTGTTTTCAGGAGACATCTGAGGTAGTAATTATACTACTGGGGGAAATCTGACCAGGGCCTTGGGGAACTTGTTTGGAGCTGCCAGAAGGGGCTACAGGACTCCTACAACAACAAAAGAGGCCTAATGGAAGCAGCAGTACAAAGGACGAGAGAAAAGCTATGTAGAAAGGGAGAATTTGGAGAAAAATTTGTTCAATATGGTGCTTCAGAATTTAAACAAAGATTCCTGTGTAGTGGATATTACAAATGAGCAGCGTTTAGCTGTTTCCAAGGAGAAGTAAGTAAGTCTGTTGAAGTGGTGCAAACAACAGAACTGGCATCAGGAGGTCTTGCAGATAATGTTCTGTTAAACATAATTGTGCAGGATGTTCCAGGTGACAGGTTCTGCTGTTTTATGGGGTGAGATGGCAGATTACCATTCTCAGTACTTCCAAAAAAAAAAAAACACGTTATGTGGAAACCAGGTTATGTGGCAGCAGAGAATGCAGCAGTTAAAACTTATGCACTAGTAACAGAAAATAAAGCAGCAACTAACTGAGAATGTATCTAGTTTTATAGCAGCAGATAATGCAATAATGTGCATATGCAGCAGTGACAGCAGGCGAAAAAGGAGAGCAGCAACAAACTGTTAGAAAAGCGTTTTTAAAAAGAAAATAAGACCAACTGTGAGAATAAGAACATGGTGAAACACTTGCCAAGTGTTATATTGAGGGTGCTCATAAAGGGACATTAAGATCGCGTTTCTTTTGTGGGAACTTTACTCATTTAAATCGATTGTGGCATGGTACAGTGCTATTAGTCTGGGGAGAAAGGACATACGGCAAGAAGTGTGTACAAAGAAAGGCAACTAGAGGGTTGGGGAGAGGGTAAACTAGGTGAAGAAGAAACTGTAAAAGAAAAAAATGATATGGATGGGAAATGAGGACAGAGTGCATGCAGAAAGAGAGAGGTCAGAAGAAATCAATACTAAATGTTTCTGAAGTTCTAGCAAGTGAAAAATCTGATTCTGAAGATAAAAGATTATTTGTACATAAACTCAAGAAAAAATATTCAATTGGGGAAAGATTAAAAAAATAAGAAAACCAACATTTAAAAATTTCCCCCTAAAATTAAAAAGTAAAACAAAAATTTTAGAGTATTTTTAGTAAATGTGAACAGTTTTATTAACACTAAGTAGTAGAGAGATACTGGAATGGTGTGCTAAATGTTGAAGTCATATTTTATTTTTATTTATTTTACATTTGTTAACCGGGAAGATCCGACTGGATACATGTCCATTTTCAGCGGAGGCCCGGGGAGAAAAGCTCCAACCATGACAAAAAACTTTAAAAGCACAGAGTAAAAATACAAATTAAACTAGAACAAAATAAGTTATTCCATCATATTTGTACCGGATGTAAGAAAAATTAGCATAATAAGGAATATGTAGGATATCAGCCAGGTGCTTGGGAACTATGTTAAGCAGAGAGTTAACTAGCCCGGGTTTAGACAATGGCAAGTACGTATTGAACCCAGGTGTGTTTTTAGTTTAGTTTTAAATTTACTTAAAGTGGAGAGAGAGGTGATATCCGGGGGAAGTTTGTTCCATGTTTTCCCTGCAGAGTTGGTGAGAAGGGAGTCACCAGCTGAGTTGTTAGTTTTGCATGTCTGGATGAGGAGACGGTTGGATGACCTTAATGGTCGTGGGTTGTTACAAAGGGCAACCAGCTTTTTGAGTGAAGGAGTATAGTCGGGGTTGTATATAATTTTGTGGGTAAGGACTAGTAGGTTGTAAGAAATTAGGTTTGGTAGCTCAGTCCAATTGAGCTTGGCTAAATTGGTACAATGATGGGTCCTATATGGTGACCCCGTAACAAACCTAGCGATATGATTGTAGCAATTGGAGAGCTTGTTCATGACAGTTTTACTTATGTTGTGAAGTAAGGGGGACGAGTACAAGAGTGTGGAGAGAAGGTGAGTCTGGGCAATGGCAATTTTGGCTTTAGCTCAGTCCAATTGAGCTTGGCTAAATTGGTACAATGATGGGTCCTATATGGTGACCCCGTAACAAACCTAGCGATATGATTGTAGCAATTGGAGAGCTTGTTCATGACAGTTTTACTTATGTTGTGAAGTAAGGGGGACGAGTACAAGAGTGTGGAGAGAAGGTGAGTCTGGGCAATGGCAATTTTGGCTTGGGGGGTCAAGAAGCATGTTATTATATGCATATTTATTACATAATATATACATTATATACATAATTATATTAATATGCATGTTATTCTGTTAGAGGATATACAATTCTTGACAACTGAAAAAAAAAAGTGCAAGCAGACAAAAATGTAGGGATGAAATATATAAAATATGGAATTTATAAAGTAAACATTGTTCTGGAATGGCTGTGTTATGCAAAAAAAAAACTGGTAAGGATGGGAAAGATGGGACAGGAGCACTCTGTAAAATACTCAAACCATGGCACAAATCCATGACATCCTCTTGCCCCTAGGGTCATATTTTGGGTAAAATTGAGTTATACTGGCTGGGCTTGTAAGGACTCAAGCAGTTATCTTAAGGTAATCTCTAATTTCTCCAAGCCTTTTGGGTTTCTAATACCATGACAGGAATGGACCCCATTCCAAAGTCAAAGTACGATTAAAGTTCATGAAATTAGTATTGTTTCAATTTGATGTCAGCCAAAACTGCTCTTTGCAGCACCCGCAATGTGTCCAGTAATGACTGCTTCTGCAATTCATATGGGGTTACATGGATTGATAACATGTCTAAATACGATTGTTGATTCGTTTTTATAAGACCCCATTGCTCCTACTACTATTGGAACTATCTGGGTATCTTTCTTCCACATTGCTCTCACTTCTGCCTGCAAATCCTGATATTTTATGACTTTGTGTCTCTCTTTACATAACACACTGTAATCACTGGGTATAACAATTTCAGTGATCAATGCTACCTATATCTTCTTTTCATGGACCACTATATCTGGTTTTGTAGCATCTATCTTTTGAACTGTTGGTAATGAATGATCCCATGTGATATAAACTTCATAATTTTCCATGATGCCTTGTGGCTCATGTCTCCAGTGTTTTTCAGCTACTTCAATACCATAATGTTTGCACAATCCTCAGTGCAACGGTTTTGCTACATTTTTATGCATTCAGTATACAGTCCTTCTGCCATTAGTATGTCACAACCAGGAACGAGGTGTGCAGCCATTTCCAATTTGGTTTTATAAAACCTACATTTGTCTTTCTCCCACATGTTCAATGGACTTTGTAAACCACCATGTACGTAGCCCACTATCTTGGCCTGCCAATATTAACCTTTTGTCTCTTGGTTTGAATTTGCCTCTCCTTAACCATTCCCGTGTTTGCTCCTGAGCAACATGAGCTTCTTCCAGTCTACTTGCAACTATATTTATGAATTTTACATATTTCTTGCCTTCTCATCTGGTCCTTCACCATATATTCTTTGCTTTGTTTTTTGGCACATTCAGTTGCTGCCTGATTTTTATCAACTTCTGGTTTGATTTCCATTCCTGCTTGACACCGATATGCTTCTGCTAGATTAAGCAGAGAAGTCATCTTAGATTTAATTCCTCATGTTTCAAAACTTTCACTACATTTGGGTCATGTGTGGTCAGCAGATATGTGTGGAGTTCCACAATTGCAGATCTATACATGTAATCAATTTCAAGGAGGCCCATCCCTCCATCAGAATGGGAAATATATAATCTTGGTATACACTGATTTTTATAAATCATTTGGCGAGCATGAAGCATCCTTCTTGTTTTCCTATCTAATCTATCCAACACATTTTGGGGCCAGCCAATCACTCCAAAACTATAAGTTGGGAAAGGAAGAGCAAATTGGTTTATAGCTTGGATTTTATTCCTAGATGTCAATGCTGCTTTCAGGATTAATTTAAGTCTCCCAAAGTATTCCTTACTAACATTATATGCATATAAAACTAGTAAAGAAAGAGAATCTATTTCAAATATTAGAATAAGATGAAAATTATAATTGCTGGGAACTTTGTGATTTAAGGGGAAAATGTAAAAAGAAAGGGAAAGAAGTAAAAAAAAAGTATAGGAAGAGGTTAAAAATTGGTGAATAATTTGTTGTGTGAAAGAAAAGTCAATGGACTTCTAGAAGGGACACGTGGATCTGAACTCGATTATTTTGTACTGTTGGAAGGATTGAGGGTAGCAGATGATGATACAGTTGTGATGGGTTTTCAGAACATTTACCATGTGGATGGAGGTGATGGAAGAAAGGAGTATATTAAAATAAGAAAGAGAATAAAAAGGATACACAAGGAATTATGGGATGAAACTGGAGACTGTGGAGCATTGCAGTTACAGAAGGATCATATAACGATGGGTTTCTGTAAACATCGGTCTGAATGGTGGACTAAATAAGTGTTTTTTTCATTGGCAGGATGATGTAAGAAAGGAAGACAAAGTGAAGTGTGGTGACATGTATTCGAGGACAATACAAGAGAGTATTGTGATATCGCAAAATAAATAAATATATAAAAGAAATGGAGAAAAAAGTGAAACCATCACTATTTAAGCAGCAATATAATTTACAAGGAAGAAGGGAGGAAGCATATGTATACTTGGGTAAAATGATAAAGGAGTGCATTAGTGTAATGAGGAAAATAAAAATGAAAAAGGAGAAGTAAAAAGAACAGATGCAAATTAGATACAGCATGAGGAAATATACAAGCCAAAAAGAAGGAGAATAGAGAATGAAAAGCAAAAATAAAAATCCCAGAACAAGTTAAGTAAGAAATTGTAAAAAAGAAATTACTATTAGTGAATTGGATGAAGTACTTGGGAAAGCAAATGTTGATACAGTATCAGGCCCAGCTAGTATATGGTATGGTATGTGCAAATGTTGATACAGTATCAGGCCCAGCTAGTATATGGTATGGTATGTGCAAATGTTGATACAGTATCGGGCCCAGCTACTATATGGTATGGTATGTGCAAATGTTGATACAGTATCAGGCCCAGCTAGTATATGGTATGGTATGTGCAAATGTTGATACAGTATCAGGCCCAGCTAGTATATGGTATGGTATGTGCAAATGTTGATACAGTATCAGGCCCAGCTAGTATATGGTATGGTATGTGCAAATGTTGATACAGTATCGGGCCCAGCTAGTATATGGTATGGTATGTGCAAATGTTGATACAGTATCGGGCCCAGCTAGTATATGGTATGGTATGTGCAAATGTTGATACAGTATCAGGCCCAGCTAGTATATGGTATGGTATGTGCAAATGTTGATACAGTATCGGGCCCAGCTAGTATATGGTATGGTATGTGCAAATGTTGATACCGATATGTGCAAATGTTGATACAGTATCGGGCCCAGCTAGTATATGGTATGGTATGTGCAAATGTTGATACAGTATCAGGCCCAGCTAATATATGGTATGGTATGTGCAAATGTTGATCCAGTATCGGGCCCAGCTAGTATATGGTATGGTATGTGCAAATGTTGATCCAGTATCGGGCCCAGCTAGTATATGGTATGGTATGTGCAAATGTTGATACAGTATCGGGCCCAGCTAGTATATGGTATGGTATGTGCAAATGTTGATCCAGTATCGGGCCCAGCTAGTATATGGTATGGTATGTGCAAATGTTGATCCAGTATCGGGCCCAGCTAGTATATGGTATGGTATGTGCAAATGTTGATACAGTATCGGGCCCAGCTAGTATATGGTATGGTATGTGCAAATGTTGATACAGTATCGGGCCCAGCTAGTATATGATATGGTATGTGCAAATGTTGATACAGTATCAGGCCCAGCTAGTATATGGTATGGTATGTGCAAATGTTGATACAGTATCGGGCCCAGCTAGTATATGGTATGGTATGTGCAAATGTTGATACAGTATCAGGCCCAGCTAGTATATGGTATGTGCAAGAAAATAATAGATTGCAAAGAGAAATGTACTGAATGAACAGCTGCAGGAAGGACTGGTTCATGAAGAATAATGAAGTGGGATATTAAAATGTATATGCAAGATGGAAGAGGAGAATGAAATAAAAAATTGGAGATATCACACTAAACACAGATTATGCACTTTTTTATAAGGGTAATACAGAAGAAAATGGAAGCAATGATGAGGGATATTAGGAAGAAAGTGTCACTTTTATAGAAGGGAAGGGATGTCAAGAATTGTTACTGATTGTGAGAGAAACTGTTGTTGATACAATTAAGTAAAAAGGAGCATGTAAAACTTATGGTTGGTGATCTTAGCAAGGCATTTGGTCCAGGACATGATGCTTTGTGGGATGTTCTGGGGGATGTATGGAATAAGTAATAGAATCAGGAGAATGTGTATGTCAGCATACCAAACTGATAGAATGAGTATGTCAGCAAATTGGTGGCTGAGTAAAGAAATATGCATGAAGTATGGTATAAGACAAGGATGTCCCATGAGGAAAATACTGTTTGCCTTGGTAATTAATGTGATACTGAGTAAAGCAGTTTATAGAATGAAAGACGCTAGATGTGTGATGCAAAAGGAGGTGGCGATTCCAGTAGTTGTTACCTATGCAGATGGTATAGCTACAGTTATCAAGAACAAAATATGGATGGAGGAAGTGTTAGTTTGTATGAATGGATGTTAAAAGGAAATAGGAATGACCTTGAATAAGGATAATATAAGGGCTTGGGTGATGTGGTGAAAATTGGGGGGTGTATTTTTCAATGAATGAACTGTCTTTGCTAGGGATAAAATTTGGGGAAAATGATGCAGTTAAGATGCAATGAGTGGATTTAATAAGAGAAATGAAAGAAATGCATCTTCTGCAGTAGACGTACATATTAGCATTCAGGAAAAAGGTTTGGTGAATTCTGTATTACTGAGAAAAATACCATACATGTCAAATGTTTATATGATTCAAGAAAAATATGAAAAGGAAATTGTGCAAGTAGTGTTTCTTTCATACGGTGCAGAAGATTAAACCCAGTGAAAAGATGCAATTTGTAAGTGAGTGAAGATGAAGGGTTACTAAATCTAGTTGTTTATACTTGTATAGAGTATTAAAGTGGGAAAAGCAACAGAATGACAATAGTGAGAATGTTTAAATACAAGTACAAAAAGTTGGAAGATTAAGAGAAGAAGAAAAATAGAAAAAATGAAAATTACAAATTATCAAAAAATACTAACATGGAATGTAAACATTGATGGTACAGAGAAGGATAGCTGGATGTAGTATAATAATAATAATATGATGAAATAATACCATTATGTGAATCCAATGAAAAATTTACCAGAAGAAGTGATTACAGGCATTAAAGAAAAGAAAGAGTAGTATAGCAGTGTAGAGTGTCAGGATTTCCTATGGAGACTGGTAATAAATAAATTACCAGTAAAGGGGAATATGCCATATGGAACGAAAGAAAAAGTGTGCATTTATTTTGTGGGGATGAAGAAATAACTGAGCTTGTTTTTTGTTTTTTTTTGAAAATATAAAATAGTTAACGAGATTCTAATGGTTGTCTGAAGAATTTTTTTTCCAGAATTTTAACAAACAATATAGATAGGAATATGATTATATATGGATGGATAAAGGGTAGATAAGAATTTATTTTATGTAATATAGGTTATTTGGTATGAAAGAGTGAATTAATGTTAATAGAAAATGGATTTTGGAAGCTATATTGCAAGGAATTAAGTTAGGGTTTGAGGAAGAGGGGAATGGAGGTCAGTTATAAGAAAATTGATAGAGAGTGAAAAAATAGAAATGTGTATATACATGCATTTTTGTCAATATGTAAATAATGTTTTTGTTGTTGCATTAAATAAAGGATCCCCTACTCTTTTTGACAGATGCCATGGGATCTTGTATATCCACTTGAGCTACCAACAACTCAAGCAGATAGGACCTCCATTTAACGTCTGATCTGAAGGATGGCACACTGGAGATCAGCACCCCCCTCCACCCCATGTGGCGTAGTGACAGAAGAGTTCAACAGCATCCCATTATTGTGTCTTTTTTTTAACTAAAACAAACACTAAACTGCTTCTAGCTGGGCTGCTCTTACAGCTCTGTTATTTATTTTTTATTCTTCTTTTATTCATTCATTCACATAGAGTACAAAAGTGAGCGAGATCACTAAAACATCTTTTCAAACACATCTTAGCTATGAAATAAGTAATTCAGAAGAAGTTACAAACACAGCCAGATACATTTTCAGTGACACACACTATAAACAAAATAACATACGGTCAGCTGTCATTACACACTGAAGGAGAAAATGTTCAAAATATAATAAAAACTAATAGGTAATAATATATTATGTCAAGTTACAATAAAAAGAACAATTACAATAACTACCAGATAATAAGAATAATGTTAAAGCAGAATAAAAGAAGTGCATATACATGGAGTACAATCTTAAATCCAAAGGTGTAGTTATTTGGGGCAGGGGGCTCTCTAACTGGAGAGGTGCTGGTAATGGGGGGGGGATGTGTGTAGGCCAGACAATACGTTTAGCTTGCTCAAATACAATAGATATACTAGGCTTGTGAGTATGGATATATTTTTAAGGTGGGCAGAAAGAAAGAAAACATAGCGGGTAGGAAGTTATCTGGTGTAAACTAGAATGGAGTACCAAGTATTACTTAATAGGGTACCCTGTGGCATAAGCAACATATGAAATGTACAGATCCAGTACTGGTGTCCAAGGTGAATGACCAAGAGTATACAATCTAGCACAAAGTAGAAAATTAAGGCAGATAGACTAAGCAATAGCAGTACATTTCTTAGTTTTCCTACATGTAATCAAGGGCCAGTTGGTTGGGTTCTAACTGAACACAATGGTTTGAGCTTACATTTTATTGTGTACTGAAGGATAAAAAAACTCAGTCAGTGGGAGATCACTGCATGTGAAATGTGATCTGTTTTGTGATGAGTTTCTGTTTTCCTCACCTCTGTGCAACCATGAAACTAGTACATATAGGTTTGGTAATGCGAGGGGCTTGTCCCCATATGGAGGGTGCAGCCTGGCTTACAAATGTGGAAAAATGCTTCTTTTGATATTTGCAGGTGGGGTGTATGGTTAATGTGTTGCTGGTTTTACATTTGTTACACAGCAGTTCATCGGTGTGTCCTCTTTCACAGGAGAATTAACCATTATGGTCATATTCAGGCATATGCTATTCTACAGAATACATTTTTTTAAAGAATAACTGCTTTTATGCAAAGAAATATGGTAGATGTTTTACAAAGGTATATTTATTACGTTTTATATTCATAAATTTTGATAAATTGCTTTTCCCTGGAATGCCTGGCTGGTTAAATGTGTTTTCATTAAACTTGCCATTTCAGGATTTTTTTGTGCGCGTCTGTGTGGAGGGGTTACAATGTGCAAGTTCATGTACAATTTCAGAAACACTGCCTAAAACTCCATTGACTAAAAATGTACATATTTAATTTATTGGGGTTTGCAACTTTGAAATGTTAGGATTAGATTAGATAAGCAGGTGTAAAAAAGAGGATGTCAAACTGGTTGTGCCTGAATGCTTTTCTGCTGTGCACACATTCTGGGTCCACTTTTAGTGAAATTTATAAAAAGCAAACTTGATAATGTAGTTCCTGACTGACTCACAATTGCTTCCAAATGATTATCAGTGGCACCCAAGGAGTAAGTTGTTATATTTGTTAATAGTTTTATAGATTAAAAATAATACTTGCTTGTAGAAGGGGTAGTGAATCAAAATTTTGTACAGGCAACAATAGAAAACTCATAACAGTACTGCTTTAATTAAACATTGCACATCTAAAAATATAATGGAGGTGGGAAACAACTGAAGGGAATGCTTTACTTACCTAGTGATATGCTTCCGTTACATATCCTGAAATATGATGAAGAGCAGCAGCAGTCGCTGAAGTGTACAAAATAATGAATACAGCTCTCCAAGACACCGTAGCTTGGCGCTGGATGTGAAAGGTAATGAAGATATATTGTTGTCTAATCAGCTTTAAGAGGAGTGCCAGATAAGTGATCATATGGAGGGCAGCGCAATTTCATAATTAATTAATGATGAGCATTTCTGTAACTGAGAAAAGCAGGCTTCTAGCATACTTCAGGGTAATATGACCAACCTTTGGGATTCTCAGTTAATGTCCCAAAATCGAACTTATGGGTAGGGCTCTGGTGGACATGTAAACCTTGCATGAAAAACTCAACAGAAAATATCTCAGAACAAGAGTGCAGAAGGACTGTAGTCTTAGCTATATGGCATACTCTGAGCCAAGGATATAATCGCTGACCAGTTTCCAGTGCTTCAGGAAACCTTACACACACACACACACACACACACACACACACACACACACACACACACACACACACATGAACTGAGCTGCCTAAAATGACAGGTGTGAGTGCTGAGTATTTAAGAACTTTCCTGCTGTTTAAGACAGCATTCCTCTGCAGGCTTTGGAGGATCAACAGACAACCTGTGTTGGTCCTTTCTTGGGCTAAGTTTCCTTTGGCAAAAAACCTTCCACATAAAAATTTATTGTTTTAATGTACTTTCCTGTTTAGTAAGAATGTTAAATTTAAGTCAACAGTTTGCGTCTTAATGGACTGTCATGAAACTTAATTGTACTTTTAAATGTGAGCGTACATTTTTCTTGTCAGTTTAAAAGTTGTTTAAAGTAGTTGAAAAACATTTTTTGTCTGAAGAAATTGTATTTATTTTACTTTGTGGGGCTAGTAAAGCATATTCAAGTGTTTTGTGAGAAAAAAGGGACTAACACCTGAAAAATGTTACCATTGTCTGCTGCTTCTTTTCCCCAAGGGGGGGGGGGGGTCAGTATTTTCAACTTGACCTGGGACAAGCTACCAGTCCCATGATTGGTCCATCTTCCAGCCACAAAAAGAAAAACAGTTAATCAAACAGCCTTTGCCACCACAGGCAAGCAATTTGCCTCAGCCATGGGTGGGTGACTCTACTGTGACCAAAGCTGGATCCTCGTTCCACTCACCTTTTAGCATGGATCACTCTGGTGTATCACCTACAACCACTATAGACCAGAGGTTAACCATGTCTTCTGTGACTGTTGGGGTACCTTCAGTGGGCAAGGGAGAGTTACTCTTCACAGTGTAGGGAGAGGGAACAGGACAGGCTTCTCTGTTTTATCAGAATGTTGTGTCCCCCCCTGGGGAAGCTGCTACTGCTTCTATTAACACTGTTGGCTCCATTTTTCCTGTCAAAAAGAAATGGAAAACTGAAAATGTATCTACTCTTCCTCAAATTTCTCTAAGCAGGAATAGTTTTCTAGAATTAACTTAGAGTTTAAATTCAGGCTACTGATCTTTCTTATAAGGAGGTGTCTGGTAAAAGAAAGAGGAATGCCCCTTTTCTTGAAGAGATTCAAGATTTTGAATCTGGTCAGAAGATGAAGGGATAAAAGCAAGGTTTTCTCCTCAGAATTTCTGATTCAAATTTAGAGGATTGTACAGTATCGGATTATGCATGTGGAGATTTCTTGTTATCTGAAATCATTTCCAGAATGTGTCAATGTTTTCAGAGGGAGAACACCAAAGTTTTTTCAGTCCCTCAGAAACACTATGAGTTGTTACAATTTCTCCATTTCTCCAGTATTATCAGCCTTGAAGGATGTGTTAGTCACCGCCTGCAATCTTCCTGATAGATTGTATAGACACTCTCAATCTTTTAAGTTTTTATACACTCATGGTGGTGCAGCCGTTAGAATTGTTACCTCACAGCAAGAGGTTCTCCCGTTCGATTCTCGGCTGGAGCACCTTCTGTGTAGAGTCTGCATGTCCTCCCTGCAGTTGAGTGACATTAAAGACATGCAGGTAGGTGCGAGCGTGAATGGGTGTGCCTTCTTTGAAGGTTGGGAGTCGGGCTGGCAACTCAACACAGTAAAAATCCACTGCCAATCATTAGCGGACCAGAGTTCCACTGTGGCGACCCCTAACCGGGAAAAGCCGAAAGACATTACTTTACTTTTACAGTCATCCTAAACATGACCTAACCACTATAGCTTTACTTTTAGTTACTCCTACTGCTAATAAAAGTTTAGTTCCAATCCTGCACTTTTAACAAGGATTGGGGTGGCTGTGGTGGTGCAGCGGTTAGTGTTGTCTCCCTCTCACAGCAAGAGGTTCTCCAGTTCGATTCTCAGCTGGGGCACCTTGTGTGTGGAGTCTGCATATTCTCCCTGTGGTCACACGGGTTTCCTCCAGAGTATTCCCACATTCCAAAAGACATGCAGTAGGTGGAATGGACACTCTAAATTGTCCTTAGGTTAGAGTGTGTGTGTGCACAAATGAGTGGTACAGATTAACTACTGTGGCAGGGCTAGCCACCCGGTGGTGTAAACCTTGGCTCAAGATGATTATCACTGTTGAAGTGACACCCCGACCCCATGTGCAAAAATGGGAAAAAGGGGTAGAGGATGGATGGTACAGGAAAAACGTGTGTGTTTAGGCATCTTTTATAAACAGATGTTTGAAGCATCAGGCTGTTAAAGTTTACTGTGAAAGTATGAGGAATGTTTTGTTTGCAGCTTTTTTTCTTGTGAGGAAACATCTGCTTTAAAATGTTTTAAATTTCTTCCATTTACAGGTTACAACGCATTGTTTAAAGTCTGTGTATGACTCTGTTGATACTTCTTCCAGGGCTTTGGCCATTGGTAATGTTTGCCTGGCTGCATTCTCAGAACCTCACAGATGATGTTAAAAATTAGACTTTAATTCTACCTCATTTAAGTTTCCTGCCAACACAAGATTTATAAGATGCTTATCATCACATCCCTATTCATCCAGAATTCAGACATTTCTAACATGTTTGTGTGTCTGCATCACACTGTCAGTTCCCTGTATTACCATTGTACTCCCCACTGCACCACATGCTCACAAGTTGTGTACCTCCAGTTATAGCTGACTGCATGCTACAGGGTATGCACGTTTTCCTCATTTAGATGTCTTGCTTATCTTTCCAGAGTCTTTATCAAAGTGTAAAGAATTTCTTGCAAAAGCTGTGATTCTTAGAGAACATTCAAAATTATTTTTGACTATTGCACAGCAGTGTTCCTTATAGACACCCAAGTTCAAATAACCTTCATCTCACAGGAAAAAAATAGATCTATACCTAGATCTATTTCTAGGGTTTTCCACTCAGACGTCAGTCACCATGAGGGAATACCTCAGGATTTTGTATTTCATGACATGTAGGATTCTCACAATACCCCTGGGCAAGATTCCATGTGAGAAAGATACGGTTATACATCGGACATCTCATTGGTTTCCAAGCACCAGCACTAAATTTTCTTTTCAAATTCCAGTTGTGGGTTTTTTCAGAACAAAAATCACTTGATGGAGACAGCAAATTTCCCAAAAGTTGCATCTTTCCTTCTTCCCTTGCTTCAGAGCAGTCAGTAAGTCACCACAGATGCCTCAGACTTTGTTTGAAGAGCAGTTTCAGGAGGGATAAAAGTGCAAAAGCGCTTTGGACACCAAGGACAGATCCAAGCAGATAAACATAAAAGAGATGCTTGATCTGATTAAGGCACAATTCTCTGAATCATCTTTGATCCCCTGGACTTCTTCAAGTTGTTACAGATTATACCACAGCCATGAGGCACATCAACAAGAAAGGAGGATCAAGGTCTTACCCTCTTTGCACACTAGCCATGTTAAGCTTAGGATATAGCTTCACACCAAAATCTTACTCCACAGGCATCCTACATCCCATCTGAGCAAAACTGTGTAGCAGATAAGCTGAGCAGGACAAAGGCAGACCCTCATGAATGGAACCCAGATCTGCGGGTCTTCTAAGATTTGAGTCATCTGTGGGAAGTTTTTTCATAGAGGAGACAAAGAGGTCTACTTGACAATCGGCTGTCAAAATTCTGCTCCTGCAAGAAGACCTGAAAGACAGATGTCTTTTCTTTGGACAGGAATGTTTCTATGCCTTTCTACCTCTTCCACTCATATCCAGGGTACTTAAGATTCAAAAGGAATCCCTCAAGTTCAATGTGGTGACTTTCTTCTGGCTCAGGTAACAGTGGTTTTGCCTTCTTTTGGAAATGGCCAGGGGCAATTACCACAAATGTCCTCACAGACTGACTGCTGTCACACAAGTACAAGTGTGTTTGATATGCTTCTATGTTTAGCCATTAAACGGAAAATCATCGAACAGCATTACATCGTAAATGCCGTTCACTGAATCTTCTTCATGTGTGGGGTTGTGCCCCCCCCACACCTCCATGTAATTATACATGTCAACTCAGAGACCATACTACAGTGGGGAAATGGCACATTTCCTTATCCCTACAGTAATACGATCATACGTAATGGTTCTATGAACAGCATGTTTGATGACCTATACTATTTGATGGGCAGTCATAAACCCATTTGGTACACCCTGACATCAGTCACCCTCAAATGACTACCTGGATGATGAGGTCTTATTTCCCTTTATGTACCCATTTACTGAGGACATGCAGCAAGTGCTAATGGAGGTGAGAAAGCCTGCTACTAAAAAATCATATATTACCAAACGGAAAAGGTTTTCTAGGTTGTGCCAACAACTTGACATCGCTGCTTGACTTACAAAGCCATGTCTGTCCCAGCTCTGTTAGAAATGCTACATCTAAAGAAATCCGAATCCCTCCACACCACAAGCTCCAGAGACCTCAACCTTATCACCACAATCAACAGAACATATTGGAGGGGCAGGTTCCTCACCCAGAGACTGCCCATGCTCTGGAACAGACTTTCCATACATGTCAAGCAGAGCACCTCGCTGTCCCTCTTCAAGAGAAATCTTAATGTGTGGATGGGTAATAGAAAGTTCACCCCAGGGATCACTCCAGTGGATCTACTTGATAGAGGCACTGGGAACCAACATCAGGTGGCATGATGCCAGCACACTTTAGAAAGAATAACAAAGCTGGTAATTATTATACTTAAGACTGTTGATTATCTGCCAAAAGTAATGTATGCCACCTTCATTCTTCAGTTCTGAGGTAATTATTCAAGTTTCCTCCTCTCACAGTACTCTCAGCTATAAAGTATACATATTTTTAATTCAGACCTCTTCTTCTTTCGGCTTTTTCCCCGGTTAGGGATCACCACAGCGGATCACTGTCCGCTCAAGATTGGCAGTGGAGTTTTACAGTGTCAAGTTGCCAGCCTGGTGCCCAACCTTCCACAGAAGGTACACACATGCACACACTCACACCTAGGGTCAATTTAGAGTGTCCAATCCAACTACAGCATGTCTTTGGGATGTGGGAGGAAACCCACGCGACCACAGGGAGGACATGCAAACTCCGCACAGAAGGCACCACAGCCGAGGATCGAACCGGAGAACCTCTTGCTGTGAGATGGCAACGCTAACCGCTGCACCACTGCTGTTCCTATAAAGAGCAATTGAAATGTCTGTTTACTAGCACTAATTGTTTTTAAATCAACTTTCTGATAGTTGTTCCTTCAGGCAAGCTGCCACATAAATCACTGCTATTGTGTTGCAATTGTACTTCTTATAAACACCCTCTCATGCATATTATATATCTGCATGCATCCTTGTGTTGAGGCACAGTAGTTTTCTAGCCTTAAGGGGGTAAGACATTGTCCTCCTATACAGAAAAACATATTGACCACAGGGAAAACTGGCACTTGTGGGAAACAAAGCTGCTGGCTGAAACTCCTATTAAAAAAAAAAAAAAAAACATGCACTGTAGACAAGCTCAGCTGAGACTTCAGAGTAATCAAGCAACTATAACCAGTTTAGAAATCAAAACTTATCTACTGAAAAACAATAGATGAGCACCTTTGCCCTTAAACATCATCAGATCTAAATCCAGTTTACATGACATGCATCTTTCAATTAATACCCAATTCCCATATTTTCTTGTAAAAAAGGATGATTTTAAAGAGCTTTTGACATAACATTCTCCACTAGATAATCCTACAGTTTCAATCAATGAAACTTTCAGGATTTTGCACCTTCAAATGAGAAGGAACTATCTAATATGAGGTAATTTCTTAACATCCTTGACAGACATATCAAAATTATGGAACCCTAGAATCAATACCATTCCACAAGTCTGTTTAGTAAGAAATTTCAGTTGCATTTTTGCACATTTTAGAATTGATTACAAGTTAAAATTTATTTCTGTCTGGAATAGCTACACCTCAAAAAAACATTATCTTTCAATTGTCATCAGTTCCATATTAAATTCTACTTACTATGCTACGTTTTTCTTTTGCTGCAGTTATTGACTGTTGCTTTTTAAAACAATAAATGCTTTCCTGATTGAGAAGCAATCTTTTTCTAAGAGCATACATTAACAATTCATTCTACTTAAAAATCAATACTTGACTCATATCAAACCAGCATTAACAAGCACATTTGACTTGTCAAAGGAAATTTCAGTGAAAATCAACACTGCAAAATTCTCACCACATAAAAAAAAACTTTGAAAGATCATCATGGCATTATTTTTAAGTGGTTAATCCCATTGAATTCATCATGTGAGATGAGAAATCATTTTTATAGTTCAATAACTGATTTGACATTTTTCCTGTGCATCATTAGGTATAGTATATGTGGCATGCTGGTCATACTGTGATGTACTTTACATAGGTAAAGCTGAAAGAAGTTTAAGGAAATGCAGCTAGGAGTATACATTTGGATATAATAAAATGAAATTGAACAATGCACTTTGCAAACATACACAGAATCGTATTCAAATTTTAATAAATCTGTGTTCAGTGTCTTAGAAAACTAGATAACCCTGGGGAAGGACACGGAGAATAAACTGAAGAACTGATTTTGACAAATGAGATTAAGCACAGTTTGATAATATCTATATTTCTTTCCATATTGTGGGGATAATACCAGTACACAGAGGCAGGTTAAGTACCTGGTTAGTGGTTTGTTAATAAACACGGAGGCTTTTCCAGAGAAGCACTGGCTTATCCCATCAGTAGTTTGGGGCCCATTATAACTTCATTTGCTTACATGTATGAGTGGCCATCATGCTTTACCTTCTATGGCCTATATGAATTGTGCCTGTGCTGCAGAAGTGCGCGAACAGTGTGGATAGCATTTACACACTCATGTAATGACCAAGAATACCACCCACTGTCTAACACTTTAGAAAGGAATTTTAATACAGTGGTAATATTTGCAGTTTTAACATGAAAATTTGGGGATGAGCAGGTAGCAGCATTTAACTTAAAATATATTAAAGGTTCTTGAAAATTAATCACCAGTGCAATTTAAAAGAAAATTTAAAATGCCACAGCTACATAGCAGTAGTTGTGATATGCAACTTAAAGTACACATTACAGAAGGCAAATTTAAATACAAAATGCAATAAACAATTCAAAAAGATATGTATTAAAGGAGAGAAGATTCCAGAAGGAGCAGTACTTGATGAAAATGGCTACATATACCATAGCTTTCCAAGTTCACCATTAGAAACACAAACAAACCCAGGGATAAGGAATGACAAAAAAACTGTATCAGTAGCTTGTATGTGTTGAGCTGTTTTAGGTAAGGAGGACCCATGACAAGTAGGACTAAATAAAGCACTGGAATTTTAAAGACTATTCATGATTTTGTTGACAGCCAGTGCAGACACCACAAAACAGACGTAATACAGCAACAATAGGGTGTACTAGTAAACAACAAATTTCTACTGTAGCTACAACTGATCAATCTCAGTCTCTTAAAGCCATAAATGGAAGTGTTTGCAATAGTCCAGATAAGCCCAAGGCATGCACAATCACTGTAAGCTCTTGTGTAAAGGCCTGATGTGAAAGTTTCATAAAAGAAAAAAGGGATGACCTGAAAACAGAAGGCACATGGTATTTCACTGTCAATCTGTATCAAAATCCACACCAAGTTTCATAAGTTTTTTCAACAAATTCCAGTTTGTCTCCTCAATAAATAATGGGATTCAAACCTGGGATGTTTGATTGCTTGAGAGTGGTACTAAATCCATGGTGACTGCCTTAGAGGTGTTACACCTCAGGTAATTATTATTCATCCAGTTTTGGATGCTTTCAAAGACCTTACCCAAAAACTCTGCAGTAGACAATCTGTCCTAATGAAAAAGAGGTAAAGCTGAACAACATCATCATCATCATAGCAGTGTGTTGTAAACCTTTCCTGTGGATAAGCTCTACAGTGGAAATAAGTATGTAGAAAATAAAGTACCTGAAATCATCCTCTGTTGAAGGACAGAGGCAACACATTAAATTGATATAGAAAGAAATAATGCAAGAAACTCTCCACTGCGTATGCTCAGAAAGCTGGGGAGCAAACCAGCGTAGGAGAATACCTGAGGCCACACAGTAAATGTGTAAATAATTTGTAGGATTATGTAATCTACCACAACAAATGAAGACAAATCATTGAGAACAATGATGGGGTAGTAATCTGTAGCTATGAGAAGGATTATTCATAACCCAATCAAGGGCCTTCCCAATATATTGTGTGGTGTGGAAGCCATACTAGAATGGATCATATATACTCACTACTCCCCTAAAACAGAATCAAATTGCAAATACTCTTTTTAATGGGAGAGTAACAGAGAATCGAATTGCAAATAGTCTTTTTAATGGGAGAGTAACAGAAGAGGTAGTTGCTATGAATACTGCCCGAATGAACTGTACACATTTTTAGAATAAGGTGACCTAAGGCTTTCTTCAAAGCAATTGGAAAGACAATCCCACGGATTTACTAAACGTCCGTGCAGGACTAGCTTAGTCCTGCATGGAAGTGCCTGTTTAGGAGTAGGATGGCAGCGCGCTATGTATATTAATAAGGCCCGAGCTACTAGGCTTACACTAAGCGTGTACGAGTGCAGGGGTGTATCTGACAGCAGAGCTCTCAGAATAAACACACCCCTGCAATGTAGAACAGCAGAAAGTGGTAAGAAATGAGCGAGACCACTCATAGGTGTGCGCATATCCCCACCAACAGTCCCCCATGTGTACAACAGCAACAGTACATATAAATTAAAAGAAGAAACCCTTTTAATTTTTTTTTTTTTTTTAAATCAGAGTACAGCTAACTGTAGGTGCACGTGTGTGCCCATCGCTTAGCTACGGTTAAAGCAGCTTAAAAGGCTGAAGTGGATAACAAGGAAGATATATGCAAATGAAGCAGCACAGCAATAGTGTAGTGGGCAGAGCATTTCCCTAACGAACAGGCATTCTCGGTTCCAGTCCCACTGCAGCACAGTCTATTTTACATGGCAAAGCACATTATAACCAATATTTTTGTTGCAAAACCTACTAAACAACATATATTTATGAAGTGGAGTACTGCAGGAAATGCACATGTGAAGTGTCAGTGCCATAATGAATAAGGCACTAGTAAGCAGGTTTAAGCACAAATAAGCAGTAATAAGCATATGTAAGCACTAGTAAGCATGTTTAAGTGTGCTTGCATTGGCGTAAGCACTGCCTACACAGATTAAGCAATGTAGAAGCTAATAGAGTATAAGAAACTGTAACCAGAAGTTAGCAGTGCTTACTGCTGTGCAAACGCATGCAAACCCGCTTACAATTGCTTTAAAGTGCCTTAATCACTCTGTGTCCAACGGCCCATGTTCTGCCCAGCAACAAAATAAATAGCCTCAGCAAGGCTCAAACCCAAGACCCTGTACACTACAGTCACAGTAGTTAACCACTAAGGCATCATAGCAGTACATAAGATTGAGGTTTCAACAAACAAATCCTCACCATAGGAAAATCAAACTGAAGATGTGAAAGGAATCTATGTACAGTGTGATGTTGTATAACCTGATACATAACATAAATATGTGAATAGGAGTACTGCAGTAAGGCCAGATGTGAGGTGTTATTGTAATAAAGTGTTGAAGTCCGCAGGACCCTATACTGTGTATGTACACACGAATCACGGATACCAGACACATATATAACATGTAACGAATAATAAAGCCATGCCAAAAGGAAAATATAATGCAAATTAAATATTAAGCAACGCTAAGCATTGCACAGCTCAGCTTAGTTGGTGTAAGCAATGTGTAAGCTGGCTAACTCAATCTGCCCAGTGGTATACCCCTTTAAGCAATGCCAACATTAGATAAGCAGGTGTGCTCATAGATTAGCCTTTTCAAAACTGTCCAATCACAAGAAAGTGCAGGAAATTGGACATATTTAAACCACACAGACATGAATACTTCCCATAACTGGTTGCAGTGACCTACTGTAGGCAGAATGGCTGGAGTTGGGGAAGGCACTCGATTTAAAGTGCAGCGCTGGGGCACCCAGGAGTCCAGATTCATGGTATGGCTCCTGGTAAAACACCATGAGCAGAGACTACTGCAGGGCCAGTACCAGGGCTCTCAGTATAAAAAGTGGAGGCCTGGGACAGTCTCGCCTGTGACCTCACCAGTGTCACTGGTATCCCCCGGACTGGTGAGCAGGTCAGGCATCCCCATGCTGACCTGAAGCGGTGGAAGAGAGATCTCTTGGAGCAGTGAATCCTAGAATCAAGGCAGATGGCCGATGCCCCAAGCACTAAGTACACATTCTAATAGTTAGATAATGAATCCCTAGCTTGTGTATACTATGGATAGGTAATGGCTAAATATCACTGTATTTCTCTGACAGCTGGAGATGAGTGGACTGTGAACCAGCAAGCCAATGCTGTTAGGCTGCATCGCGAGGCAGGTTAGTAATAATCTTGCATGTACTGTCATATCAAATACATATAGAAAGTATACATATCTTCTTTACTCCCTACTTCACACATCAATACTGATCTACTTGTTCTTAATTTGAACATCCATTATAACATTTACTACCCTTTTAGATAGTCACTACTATGACACCATCACTTAAAACAGTTTGCTTACATATCCTTCTCTTTACTATTACTACAGCCTCTCTTTCTTTATCCTACTACACCACCTCTTTTGAAATATACACTTTATTTGAACAAAACCCTCATCTGCAACAAACTCTACCTTCCTCTTTTTTCAGTACCCTTAATCATAGCAACATTACCTGTTCTTAAATATTTACTACCAAAATACCATAGAATATCTCACATGACCTTCTGCTTTAATAAAAAGATTCTTAATATCTCACTAAAAATTCTAAAAACACTATCTTTCTCCCATCACCACCTCCTCCTACATGGTGATGTTCATCCAAATCCTGGTCCCTCTATCATGAATGAATATGATTCAAATTTTAACCTGTCACCTCTTCATTCCTCATGTACGAAAACAACCAACTCCCTTCTAATAGCACACCTGAATATTAGAAGCGTAAACAACAAAATTCACCACCTCCATGCACTCCTTCACCTACATGCATTTGATATATTGTGTCTCACAGAGACTTGGCTAAAACCCTCTACACAAGACCAGGAAATTACCCTTCCTGGCTATAACATACTTAGAAATGATCGCATGAAGAAAAAAGGTGGGGGTATAGCCATAATCCATAAATCTAATCTACAAGTTACCCTTTTTAATGAGCTTCCATTAACAGGCAACAAAGCAGAAATTTTGTCGACCAAACTTCAGATCAACAACAATAAAGCTATCTATATAATTTGCATGTACCTTCCCCCTGGTAATAATATTCAAATATTAGAAGACTTACTCAGTTCGCTTGCAATCCACCTACCCCAAGAAACCGTAATACTTGGCGATTTTAACATTGACTGGAAAACCTGCTCATCCCAGCAGCCTACCAACCATATTAATCTTCATGGTTTCTCCCAATTAATAACAACTCCAACTAGAATCCATAAACCAAATCATAAAGAGACAATTTTGGATTGGATCCTTACTAATCACCCCCACAATAGCTATACTCCTGGTACCCTACCAGATAGCATTAGCGATCATGTACTTACATATGTCCTCAGACAAAAATTAAATAATCCTAATACCCAGAATCTAAGAATATGCCGTTCAAAAAGATTTTTTAACCCTGATAACTTCCTTGCTGAACTGCAAGCATGTGACTGGTCACCTTTGACACACCTTGAACTTAATGAAGCAGTGGCCTATTTTAACAAAACCTTCCTTCAAGTTCTTGATCAGCACGCCCCATTACACTCTACTAGGTTAAGAGCCAAGACTGCCCCATGGCTAACAAAACAAACTAAAGAAAAAATGATCCTTAGAAACAAAATCTGGGCTAAATGGAGAGCTACCAAATGTCCATCTGATCATCTCCTTTTCAAACAACTAAGAAATTCCACCAAGAAAGATACTCTGAGAGACAAAAAAGAATTTTATCTTCACCTACAAAAAGCCAATCAAAATACCCCTCAAAAATTCTGGTCAGGTGTTAATAAACTCCTTAAACCAGGATACTCGCCTACTCCCATCCCTTCTGGCTATAACCTCAACAATGCTTCTCAGATCCCTGATGCCTTTAATAAGTACTTTACAGAAGCCATACTAACCCTAGCTAATTCACTACCCACTCCTACTGTATCTCCACAATATACCCTTCCAGTCTCATCTATAGCCTATCAAATTCAACCTGTCTCTTCATCCATTATTTACAAGCTTCTCAGTAAACTTAAACCTTGTACCCCATCTGCTGACAAACTCCCTTCTGAATACTTACAAATAGCTGCAAAAGCTATTTATCTCCCTGTATCTATTTTGATTAATAGGACTATCTCGGAAAGAAACATCCCCACCATTTGGAAAATATCTCACATAATTCCTCTACATAAAGGGGGCTCTTCTACTGAGCTCTCCAACTTTCACCCCATTGCTTTACTGTCCCCATTAGCTAAGATAATGGAAAGATGCATACACAAACAATTTCTTAACTACCTTCTTCAAAACAAACTTCTAGCTGACTGTCAACATGGGTTTAGACCTTTCCACAGCACTACCACTGCTCTCCTTTCCTTCTCTGACACCATAAATAATAATCGCAATAATAATTGTTTCTCCTCAGCACTATTCATAGATCTATCAAAAGCTTTTGATATGGTTAACCATAATATTCTTCTTGATAAACTTAACCTTTTCTCTCTGAGCTCACATTCTTTACAATGGTTTAGAAGTTATCTAGTAAACAGGCAACAATCAGTGCTTTGGGGGGACAATCTATCAAGCTTACTTCCAGTAAATATTGGTGTTCCTCAAGGATCAATCCTAGGACCCCTTCTTTTCTCATTATTTATCAATGACCTCTATTTGAATGTGACACAAGCTACCTGCATCCAATATGCAGATGACTCGACTTTGATCTGCACTGCTAATGATGTTTCCTCCCTCCAGTCTATCACCCAAATAACGTTCCAAAACGTTGAAAAATGGTTTATGCAACACTGCCTCCTCCTTAACGCCAAAAAAACTAAACTTCTTCTCTTTACTCCTACTAATAAATCTCCTATACCTTTCTTCACTACCTCCTCAAATAATACTACAGTTATTAACCCTGATAAAACCACACGACTATTAGGTGTAACCATTGACAATCATCTTAACTTTGATGATCATATTAACACTACGATTAAAGCTGTTAATAAAAAAATTGGGACACTTTACAGAATTAAACCCTTCCTTACCCCAGCAGCCAGGAAAAACATTGCACAGACCCACCTGATTTCCACCCTTTTCTATGCCTCAGCTATATATACTTCCTTATCTAAAAATAACATTAGCAAACTCTCTACCTGTTATAATAGTATAGCCAGATTCATTACTGCTACTCCCCTCAGAACTCACCACTGTCACAACCTCAAACAACTAAACTGGCTAGAGCTTAACAACCACATACTCTACCAACAATTACTAGTCATTCACAAGACCCTTCACTTCCCAGACAATACTCCTAGCCTGGCTAGACTGATTTCTCCTTATAAAAATCTAGCCACACTTCGCTCTGCTAATAAACTCCTACTATCCTCAACTAAATCTTACAATAAAGCTGGAGATGCATTAATTTCAAATTCCATAGGTAAACATTGGAATCAACTACCTCAACATATGACTAATCAAGACTCTACCGCACTCTTCAAAAAACATATCAAGGAACATCTTAAAACTCTATGGCTATGTCCTTGTACTAATCCCGACTGAAAGTATGTCTCCCCACATTAATTTTTGCTACCCTTCCCCCTCACTGAGCTCAAAACTTACACTTCTATTGTTGAGAGTTACTTCTTAAAAGCTAGCCTATTTTTCAAATTGTTGTACTTATCTTATATGTTCTTAGATTTGACTTTGTAATCTCTCTTTTTAAACTTTTAAACTTTTATATTGTTTTATAATAACTTTTTGTGATATACCAGTGATATTTTTTCACATGTACTGGAGCTTTTCTCCCCGGGCCTCTACTGTAAACGGATATATATCCAGTTGGACTAGCCCGGTCAACAAATGTAAAATAAAAATAAATAAATAAATATAGAAATATATATATATAGAAAGTGTTGTACCAGTATAAAAAATGTATTATGTATGGGATGTACTGAATAAACTAGACAATATGGCAGGAAGACTGTCATATAGGTTGTGTGTAAATAAAGGTGTAATATCTTCTGAATAAAAGTATAACAAAAAATGCTTTGCTATAATATTCCTGCCAATCAATTGTATACTTATGTAATTAATTTTGTATTTCAACTTTTCTTGTGGACTATTTGTATAAAAAAAATTTTTCTTTTACTGTCTAGGAGCTTTTCTCCTCGGGCCTCTACTGAAAATGGACATATATCCAGTTAGACTAGCCCAGTCAACCAATGTAAAATAAATAATAAATAAATAAAATAACCTCTGGAGTGCTTGTCTAAATTCTGCTTTCATATGTTGTTGTAGTGTTGCATTCTATATATAGTATTGTTGTATTAAGCAGTGTTACCCACACTGTTGAACGCAGATAAAATGTGTAGGAAGTGCAATATAACAATGTTGGAAGTCCCAAGAGGTCAGTCATATTGTACAACTGAGGGAGACTTAGACAGAAAACATTGGAATGCTTCACACCAATTCCCTGACAGCACAGTGTACCGTGATGTAAACTGTAATATTTTTACCACACACAGCAGGAGCTTGAATCCCAGAAGTGGTAGTAAGTTGTATGCATAGTCATACCCCACAACTGTACAGAGTTTGTGAGAATGTTCATATAGAAAGCTATTATGCATAATTAGACCCAACAACTGTACAGAATTTGCTAGAATGTTCAGATAGTAAGCTGTAAGCATATTCATAACCATCAACTGTACCGTACAGACTGTGGCAGAATGTTCAGGTAGTAAGCTGTATGCATAGTCATACCCCTCAACTGTTCTGATCTGTCTAGCATGTCCAGATAAATGACCCAAATCTGCTGCCCAGTAACCCGTTCCCCTGACAAATCAGTGTGATCCAAGAAATGTAGGCAGCTTTTACTGACATACATCTGATAGTCAGACATATACATAGTCAGAGAATGTATATGAAAACAAACCTGTCATTGTAGCATCTCACCCAAAGTGCATGACAGCTATTCTCAAAATATGTCACATTAACACCTGCATCCTGTCAAGCCGTGACCAGAGTATGTGCAATAACAGATTGTTAGGTATATGTATAACATCAACATGGACTCTGGGAAAATGTGTAGAATTTGTCAGGTAATGTTAAAGATTTTCTCAACAGCTATACCAGGTAAGAGGTGTAGACTGTAGGTACAACACTGTTCACTTGTATACAAGCATGGAATCTGGGAGTATGTGTAGAAATCGTCAGGTAGTGTTAACAATGATTTTCTCAACAGCTATAACAGGTAAGAGGTGTAAACTATACGCAAGACACAGGCCTTGTATATACTAATTTACAAACATACCATTGTACAAAGTAAGGACTTTGGGTAGTGCAATAATACATGTAAGGGACAGATCACTGCAGTGACTAAGAAAGTTGTGAAAACTACACGGATATAATAGTCGTTAATTGACCTCTCTCTCTCTCCCCCACCATATGTGCTACAATAACTTAATTACACACCTCAATGGGTAGTGTACACTCCAAACATTTGTTGGGACATATGTCTTATTGGTTTATAAATATTCACATTTGGTTCTATGCATGTGCCATGTTAAAATACTCCCATATTGATGATCTGTTGCCATCAATGAAATTGCATGCTGTTGCAATGGCCACTGTTGTCCCATGTATGCATGTGTGCTCGGCAACTTTTGTAAATCTGGTGTTTTGGGTTAATGGGAATACCTATGCATGCTGTTAAAACTAATCCTAAATGCTGTTGACTATTACTAACTGATATCTTTCTTAAAAACGGCAACACCATAGCTCGTATGGAAAGGTCGGTTCCAGAGGACCCACCTGTCCCACCTCAGCTGGCCATGGCACCAGCACATCTGGGGCCCAGCCTGGGACCTCCTCCTCCACTGGCCCTGCACCACCTTCGGGTGGAACCACAGGGAATGGGGCTCGGCCCCCCTGGGAGTGGGGACGGAGAGGTATCGGTCACCTGCCATCAGGTCCGGGCCATGGTGCGTAGCAAGCTCGACAAGGAGATTCAAGACAAGCTCTGTGAGCTTGAGGGCCACATGGTGCAATTTGGGGGTGAGCCTGCCCATCCTACCCAGCCCCCAACACAGCCACCTTTAGGGCCATGAAGGTGCACTGGTGACTGCCCAGTGGGTGGGGACCTCAGTCCCACTGTTTCCATTTGGGGGCTAATAGGCTTGCGACTTCCAAACACCCCTCCCCGTTCAAGGTGTTTACCCCCCACATGTCATATACCACCCCTGTATGCGTCGTTTGTCTTGTCTGTTAACCTACCCAAACTACTTCCCCAAATATACCTACTACCCCTCCCAAACATCCCACTCTCACCTGAAAGAAAAAAAGGGCAATCTGTTCCCCAAAAAAATCTCTCACCATACATAGCTGTCCATTTCACACACGTGTCCACTGGACACATGTAGTCTGGTCTAATTGGCATCACAACTTATTATTGTTGTCCTCATCCCCACCCAGGGGTTTGAGTGCCCAAATCTACCTCCAAATTCAGTGTATCTGCACAGCTGTTGCTGTAGAAGAAATGAGCAGCTATAGACCTGCCCTACACCCTTCCTGCACAACCCTGGCTATTTTCCCGGTCTTTCCCCTCTTTGTGCCCATTTTTTTCACCACTTTCCTATCAACCCCTTTTTCTTTTCTTTTAAAGAAATTAGAGCAGGGCTAAGTGGGAGTAAGCACTTTTCAGCAGCAATAAGCGGGTTTAAGCCTGTTTGCATGGGGGTAAGCAATGCCTACACATGTTAAGCAATTTAGAAGCTAATTGAGTGTAAGTAACTGTAACCGAATGTTAGGAGTGCTTACCTCTGTGGAAACATGCGCAAACCCACTTACAACTGCTTTAAAGTGCCTTAATCACTCTGTATCCAATGCCCTGTGTTCTGCCCAACAACAAAATAAACAGACTTTGCAAGGCTCGAACAGAGGACCCTGCACACCATAGAGAAAGTGATTTACCATTAAGCCATGCCAGATATACATAAATCTGATGTTTTCAGAAACATAACGTCCAGCCCAGTCATGCAACAGTACAAAGAGTGTATACCAATATGTAAATGTATGTGTGTGTACATATATTAATATCTAAACAGATACAACATATCTATATATGTAGATACACATGGTTAAGGCATATGATGAGTTGTATGAAAGGTTGGATACTAAGGAGGGAGAAAAGGACCTGTACCAATTGGCTAGAAAGGAGGACCGAGCTAGTAAAGATGTGCAGCAGGTAAGGGTGATAAAGAATAATGAAGGAAACGTACTCACAAGTGAGGAGAGTGTGTTGAGCAGATGGAAAGAGTACTTTGAGGGGCTGATGAATGAAGAGAATGAGAGGGAGAGAAGGTTGGATGATGTGCGGATAGTGAATCATGAAGTGCAGTAGATTAGCAAGGAGGAAGTAAGGATAGCTATGAAGAGGTTGAAGAATGGAAAGGCTGTTGGTCCAGATGACATACCTGTGGAAGCATGGAGGTGTTTAGATGAAATGGCAGTGAAGTTGTTAACTAGATTGTTTAATGAAATCTTGGAAAGTGAGAGGATGCCTGAGGAATGGAGAACAAGTGTTTTGGTACCGATTTTTAAAAATAAGGGTGATGTGCAGAGCTGTAGTAACTACAGAGGGATTAGCATGAAGTTATGGGAAAGAGTGGTGGAAGGTAGGTTAAGAAGGGAGGTGATGATTAGTGATCAGCAGTATGGTTTCATGCCAGGAAAGAGCACTACAGATGCAATGTTTGCTCTGAGAGTGTTGATGGAGAAGTACAGAGAAGGTCTGAAGGAGTTGCATTGTGTCTTTTTGGACTTAGAAAAAGCATATGACAGGGTCCCTAGAGAGGAGTTGTGGTATTGTATGAAGAAGTCTGGAGTGTCAGAGAAGTATGTAAGAGTGGTACAGGATATGTACAAGGGTAGTTTGACAGCAGTGTGGCCTGAGGTGGGAGTGACAGATGCGTTTAAGGTGGAGGTGGGATTACATCAAGGATCAGCTCTGAGCCCTTTCTTATTTGCACTGGTGATGGACAGGTTGACAGGCAAGATCAGACAGGAGTCCCCGTGGACTATGATGTTTGCAGATGACATTGTGATCTGTAGTGAGAGTAGGGAACAGGTGGAAGAGACCCTGGAGAGGTGGAGATATGCTCTAGAGATAGGAGGAATGAAGGTCAGCAGGATTAAGACAGAAAGAATATATGTGTGTGAATGAGAGGGAGGATAGAGGAATGGTGAGGATGCAGGGAGTAGAGGTGGCGAAGGTGGTGGAGTTTAAATACTTAGGATCAACAGTTCAGAGTAATGGTGAGTGTGGAAGCGAGGTGAAGAAGAGAGTACAGGCAGGGTGGAGAAGAGTGTCAGAAGTGATTTGTGACAGATGAGTACCAGTAAGAGTGAAAGGGAAGGTCTACAAGAGGGTAGTGAGACCAGCTATATTATATGGGTTGGAGACCTTGGCATTGACAAAAAGGCAGGAGTCAGGACATGGCAGAGTTAAAGATGTTAAGATTTGTACTGGGTGTGACAAGGGTGGACAGGATTAGGAATAAGTATATTAGTGGGTCAGCCCAGGTTGGAAGGTTTGGAGACAAAGCCAGAGAGGCAAGATTACATTGGGTTGGACATGTGCTGAGGAGGGATGCAGAGTATACTGGAAAAAGATGCTAAGGATGAAGCTGCCAGGTAACAGGAAAAGAGGAAGGCCTAAGATAAGGTTTATGGATGTGGTGAGTGAGGACATGCAGATGGTTGGTGTGACAGAGCAAGATGCAGAGGACAGGAAAAAATGGAAACAGATGATCCGCTGTGGTGACCCCTAACGGGAGCAGCCAGAAGAAAAGAAGAATATATATATTTATTTAGAAATATATACATATATATGAACATATATACATGCAAATGCCTACATCTACACATATATATGTCAACACCTCTATGTCTATATATAAACAGCAAGTTACATATATGTACTCAGATATATACGTACATAGTTATATGTAAGCAAATATATATATATATATATATATATATATATATATATATATATATATATATATATATATACACACACACACACACACACACACACACACACACACACACACCTATATAGGTATATATTGCCATATATCTGTAGATAGCAGTGGTAGATTAATAGAACCATATATGTCCACATGCACCGTTAATGGGGTTGAGAGACCGCAAACAATATATGTCTTGTACGATTTGGCATACCCCCCAGAGCCAAACATGTCCGCCCTGCCAATACACTACCAAGTGTTGCAGATCCCATAACCTGGACCTGACACATGGGCACATGATGTTAACAGTACTACATACCACCTGTATGATGTCAGGCTGGTATTGATAACATATCATGCAGTACAGTCTGGCTCACATAGGAAATGTAAAATGTGGAAGCTATCAACATCCCCAGGAGACGTACACACAGACACATATATGCAGATACAGGTATATATACATATACATACATGCGACTACATATACACGCAGAGATATGTACAGTAAGATACTTATGCAGTAGGCGTACACAATATGGTACATCCACTATGCCTACAGTTAACACCCTAACAACTGGACACTGGATGAGCCACCCATACAAATGACATTGGTTGCCTGCAACATATACCCACAGAGAGGTCATAGGATAAACACCACACACAGGTTTGCAGGAATGGAATACCTTTATTTGTGTACTATTACAGATTTATATGCCATGTCATATAGCTGTTCAGACATGGACATCCATATCATCAGAGTAATGCAACTATGAAACAGTTATACTAATACAGTAGTCTGCAAAGGTCCACAACTGTTACTGTCCAGGCCAAGCCCTTCAAATCATACATTAGTAAAGACAGACTAGGCCACAGGATACCACATAATAGTAAGTGATGCAGGTGTATAGTCCAGCAGCCTCTGTCCATACTTTGTACACAATCACTAGGTGGTAAAGACTTCAGTTGACCAAATGAGATGTGACTGTTACATAACAAGGCATAAGTGACACCATCATTGGCAAACAGAACAGTCTGTATGGCAGGAGGCAGTAGGCTTGAAGTAACCCACTTTATGTAAGTAATGTCAAGATAGGTGACGTGAATGGTATTGTACATCCAGATACCTTAAGGCAGCTCATCCCTGATACCCCCACATATTGTAACAGCCTAGGTTATGTATGGTGCATCCTCCTTAGACTCAATAATACAGGGCCATATACCACTGTTACATACACTGGCCTCTGGGGTGCATATGAGCACACATGTATTGTGTAGGTGAAGCCCACACACATATATGGCCCCAGCCCCACCGTATGTGTGGGGGATACAACAGCAGTGGACTGCTGGCAGGCATGGCAGCATGGTATATGTATCTCTATCTGTATATGTGTAGAAATATACTGCTCTGTATATGTATATATCTGGGTGTGTATATGCATATCTATGTATATATACACACCCATCTCTATACATGATATATACGTGTAATTATCTATATAGATATCTGGATAATCATATGTACATATATATTCACCATATATCCTGAACATGGGGTGTAGCCCTACCTCAGCCCCTATAGTCCCACCTTCAAAGTGCAAGGGGATATCAAGCATGTATAGCAGGTATATTAGCAAACTATTCCTACTGTAATAGGGATGGTCTTCACAGACATGTGTGTGGGAGGTCACATCTGCTTTTCACATGTGGGCCATTGGCTACTGACAGACATCCCAAGGACATCATAGTACAGTACTGCTGCAAGCACGTAATGCTCCTGTGGACTACAGTAGAGATATTGGCCAATAGATGTGGACATTCTGACACACACTGTACAGTCCAGAGGTATACACAGAACCCCTTAGTGCAGATCATGTGGACCAAGCCTGACAATATGGAAATATGGATGTTAACAGCCATGTACATGTGTATAACACATAACGACTGGTATACATTCGCCCCCATAGGTTTTGCATCCACACACCTCCGTCTGTCCTGACAACTGCTGGTACAGAGGTGCCATGGCCACATACTACCCACTAGATATTGACATACATCTGTACAGCATCCCACTGCTCTGTCTGACATATATGACTGTTAAGGGAGGCCCAGGAACAGTACATCTGGAAAGTGTCTGGACATGACACCTCACTGGGTAAGTACACTAGGCTGCTAGGCATGCTGCTAGGCATGTAACAAAGCACTGTGCAGGCTACAGGCAGACTGGCTCAACACTGGCCTACATCTCCTATGGGAGAATGCACATGTACCTGCATATATAGCAGGCTCTACAGGCACGTCACAGCACAGGTTAAGATACACTTGTGTGAAAGTGTATAACCACAACCAATGGGAACACAGCCACATATGATAAGCTAGCATAATATTACAGTATCTGGACTATCTGTTCAACACCATCCTCATGTGTGCCACTTGCACACTAACCCTACATGTACTGGGCCACTACACAGTGTGGTCTGATGCCCATCTGTGGTATGGGACATGTGTGTTTATGGCCCTACAAACATGCAAGCCAATATGGTAAAATACAGTGGAACAGCATGTAACATCAGATAGGATGGGATCTAGGACAATGACATCTACCACAGTCTGTGCACAGGCCAAGGTACATATTAACAATACACACACTGTCAGCATTCAACATAAGTACACAGACCTCAATACTGTACAAACAACCACAGAATGTCCAGGTTATGTCATCAAATATAACCCCTACTGTACATAATATGTAGCAGTCTGATATCTCACTGGCTTATCAGATATGATGACAGTAATGATTATGTACAGCACACATGCACCTCTTAATGCACAACATATTTACAATGTTTGACAGGGTTGTGGCTGGAAACACATACAGAGGGCCAATACTGACATGTTGCTGTGATTTTTCATACATTTACTGTTGTAACAGAGTTTGTTGCAACATATGTCCTATGAGGGATATGAGGTCAGTAACTGGCACGGCTTTCACCATCTATAGACTGCAATCCTCACACTACCTTCTGCAGTTCATAGATAGATGCTCTGGGGGTAACACATGTAACCAACGACAAAAAAAGCCAGCACAGCGTGGAATCCACAAAAAATATTTATTTGAAAATCAGTGATAGGAGGAAAAATCCCCACTATCAAAAAATCCAAACCGGTTTCGGCTAAACACCGCCTTCTTCAGTGGATCAAGCAATTATAAATTACAACTAAACAACTCAGTATAAATAGTATGATTTAAATGTAACCAAAGGCAGAACACACTGCCCAGTCTGCAGATGACCCTACAAATGGGGATTCCTCATAAACATAGAACCGACATGGCAGGTATTAAAAACATGCAAGACAACCATATCCACACACACACACACACACACACAGTTAAACCAACATTACTCCAAATGCAGTATAGCAGCACTTAAAGTCTGTAGTCAGGTCAGGCACATCCCCCCTCCTGTGTGTTGCCCTGTTTCCACAGTGTATGTTGTTAGAGGTAAATCCCCAATCCATCTGAGATGCTGTTTGCCAAACAGATCTAGTTCCTGCTCACAGTGAATGAAAAGGGTCAACACCAGCATGATGCTCCTAGATATTGGAGTGTGTTTCCATGCAATTGGCTATGGGAATGTAACCACAGCTGTTTCACATGCAATCAGCTAGGGGAGGGCTGCAATCTGTGCAGAGGCAATCAGCTGATCATGAGCATCACTTAAAATGCACATGCTGCTGCCTAGGAAAAGCAGGTGTAGGTCTCCACATCCACCAGTGAGGGAGTAAGAGAGGCAGATAGAGGCATTGACAAGTCAGGGAGGGGTGGTAGAGTAAACCCTAAGCATGTTTGTGTCACACCTACCAGCACAGGGTATCAAACCCCTGATGACTATATAGTGCTATCACAGTCCTATGCAGTTATTGGATGTGCCACATAGGTTGCCTGTTGTGGAGTCCTCAGAACATATATGTTATGGTGAGTGACATTTGCAACAGGGATATGGTAGCTATATGGTAGGTGAAGTACACGTATCTGTCTGCATGAACAGGTGCCAACATCAACACAGCCACACTCTCACAGGGACGCACACACATTGAAACACTTGGCAGGGCCAGGGATACAGCTCATCACTAGTGAGAATGCCACAACACATTCCTGTGCAGGTATCACATGCACCACATGGGACATATGGGCAAAAGGTATGGGGAGGTGTCTGACATCAAACAGCATGCTTCAGTATGCCACTGGGGGTTGTAGGGATTGTGGATGTGATCATAGGCATCATACAACACACACACACAAACTCACAGGGTGCCAGTACTGACATGCATGGGTGCATTTCTGCATGGATATGTGGTGGTCGACTGTACCAGATGGCTACACAAGGCTAGGTGATGGGTATACCTTGGAATCGGGCCACATTACAATGGTCTGCATTGTGGCTCATAGCTGTGGTTTCTGCATTTGCCCACACAGGCGGGTATTGTATCCACCATCCAGTCACCTGGGTGATTATTGCCTGTGGCCAATGCTGTATATCACTTTCCTTGTATGTGTTCCTTAGTCCATGACATGGACAGTGTCTGTGATGTGCACACCTCCCACAAGCATGGACAGTGACATGTGGAACTGTACCTGGGATGTCAGGCCCATGTGTACACAGATTATCATCAGATGTGCCAGTCTTGGCCACCTGTGGCAGGAACTGGTAATGGACAGTAGGTTACCCCTGCACCTACATTGATAACATGCTAATGACATTCCCTGGTGTCAGTGGCACCTGTCCATACAGGGCATGTTTACAGGCATGGCATGTCCTTTGTGGGTCACATGTGATGGCATCACAGGTGTTGCAGGTGTCCAGTGGGGAACATGGGGAAGGTGCACTGTGTGCATGTATGTGGCTATTGGACAGATGGACAGGGTACCATGCCCTCTGTAGGCCACTGCATTCACTCCCTAGTTACTATCAGTCACCAATATGCAGTGTACTACACACATATTGGCTGTTGCCTCGGCATGTGTGTGTATGAGACATGGGTTGTGAGTGTGCTCTGGGTAATACTGGGGTTGCTAACTGTGATTGCCTGGCCTTGATGTCACATGTATGGGTATGGATTTGCACCCCAGTCTCTCGCTATTTCACATCTGTTATCCCTGTACAGTGGACATTGTGATATATCAGGGCCACCATACAAGAAATTTGCAAAACCCACTCCACATTGTACCCAGGTGTCACACACACACACCCACCTCCACACAGGATACGAGTTACAAACACACACACACACACACGTTGTCATGCCTGGGAGTAGAACCCCTACCTAACTAGTTTATTACACTACAGTACTACGCAGTTATTGTATGCACCACAGAGATTACTGGTGTACTCCTTCCCCAAAGGTGTATACCACATTGGCTGACATCAGCAGGATTGCCAAAGTAGGCCATCTGAAATGCACTGAGTGCGACTAGCCTAAAATGCATTGCTCCCTACACAGACATTGAAACACACACAAAACATCCAAAACCGACATGTGTAGATATAGAATCCCTAACAGAGGTCTATATCACACTACAGCAGTATGCAGTTATGACACGCGCTATGGAGATTACTGGGCTAAAACCTCCCCAGAGGTGTATTTCTAGGTGGATGACATCAGCAGCCTTACCAAAGTAGTGCATTTAAATTGTATGTGGTGTGACTACCCTAAAAAGCATTGCTTTCTACAGACAGAGTCAGACAGACACACAAGCAAAAACACACACACACACACACACACAGTTGCCAAGGCTGGGGTTAGAACTCCTACCTAACTATTCTATCACAACACAGCAGTATACAGTTACGGCACGTGCTATGGAGATTACTGGGATACAACCTTCCCAGAGATGTATTTCTAGGTGGAGGACATCAGCAGCCTTACCAAAGTAGAGCATTTAAATTGTAGGGGGTGTGACTACCCTAAAAAACATTGCTTTCTACACAGACACACACACAGTTGCCAAGGCTGGGGTTAGAACTTCTACCCAACTAGTTTATTACACTAGAGCAGTACGCCATTATGGGATGCACCACGGAGATTGCCAGGATACAACTCTCCCAAAGGTGTATTTCACAGTGGATGACTTCGGCAGGCCTGTCATAGTGGGGCTATGGGGGTGGCAGTGTGTGTGTGCATGGGCCATAACCCATTCATCTAGGGGTTGACACGTCACATGCGGGCACAACCTGGGTCATATTGCACAGGTAAGTGTATACAGCTGCTAGGTGACTACTTTCTTTAACAGTCATGTTGCACAGCTAGCACGTGCACCACATATTCTGTGTTGCTGACAGATACTGGTGGCTAATATCTGCAGTGAGTGACATCCGACTCAAGTGGTTGTGGCCGTTTGCCTTTGTGCTGGGTGGGACAGGCCTGGATGTCTCCTTGTCACAACCACCCTCTTCCACACATCTATGTATGTCTACCTTTAGCTTATTATAGTGTGTTGCCCTTACATATATGCCTGTATTCCTATCCACTGTGTGCAAAGCATGAGTGGTGCATACTTAGGAGTGTCTGCACTAACATCCACGGCTGCCAGATATGTCTGGTCCACTGGTGTTTGCAGACATGGCCTTCATGTGTTTAAATGTGTGAGCAGGCCCAGTATGACCTTTCAGTATGTTGTTGACTGACATTGCCTTCATTCTGTAAGTGTGTGGGCATGCCCAGTATGGCCGTCTGTATTGAATGTGTGACTCGAGTCCAGGTAGTATGTACTGCAGTGCTGACCATTGTGTTTACACCTACAGGTAGCATGCTGTCTCTGCAGGACATCATCAATCATTTGACGGACTGTTACTACATTTCTGCATAAGATGGGGGGGGCACAACTGACTATTTCTACATAGGATTGTGGGGGGCACACCTGACTATTACTATATTTCTACATAGGATGGGGTGGGGCACACTACTATTTCTACATTTCTACACAGGATTGTGGGGGGGCACACCTGGCTGTTATTATATTTCTACATAGGATGGGGAGCACACCTGACTATTTCTACACAGGATTGTGGGGGGGCACACCTGACTGTGACGACATTTCTACATAGGATGGGGGGGCACACCTGACACTTGTACACATTTGCTAGGACTGTACTTGTATGTCTGTTGTCTTACCTATCGTGCTGACTAGAGGCATACCAGTGTACTACAGATCTTAGCCTTTATTACCTACATATTAGTTTCTGACTTCCTATCCTTCAGAAATGACATCCCACTGCCTGACCTGCTATAGACTGTCTGTGTAGGCCTGGGGGGGGGGGGTTACCCATAGGTCTCAATCAGAGGCCATAGCACAGCCTTTGTGTTTGTCTACACCTGTCCTGATGGCTGTGACTGTTGTTGGGTATGTGACCACCCTGACTGGCATGTGTGAGTCACTTACCTTGTGGGTGTCCCAGTACTGAGGGTGGTGCTGCAATGCTGCCTATGTCAGATGCACATAGTACACTCCCTACACATGGTTAGGCACAGGTAGTGTAATGTTTGGCATCCCTTTTACTGTATGTGAGAGCCAGAGAGAGGGGGTTTTCCCTGGGTCCCTCCTGCGTCAGTGTATGTGCTATGAGTTGCCTCTTTGCCAAGGCCAGGGCATACTGGACATGCCTACTGGGGCAGGCTCAGGTTGTTCCTCCACCGAGTCACTCTGTACCTGTGCAGGTCTTGGTAATGGTGGGGGAGGGGGCTGTGTGGCCTTGCCCCATGTTGTTCCACCTGCAGCTGTTTTTGCAGGATCATATTGTGCAGCATGGCACATACAAGGACAATTTGGATACATGTAACTGGGAAGTATTGCAAGGCTCCACTGGATGTGTCCAGGCACCAGAACCGTGACATGAGCATCCCAAACACATGCTCTACTATAATTCTGGTTGTGCATGTGCCTCATTATGGAGTTCTTGTTTGGGTGTGTGTGCATTTCTGATGGGTGTCATCAGCCACGGCTCCAGTGCATATCCAGCATCACCCACTAGGTGACCATCAGGGATGTCCCCATTGAAAAATCTCTGGTACAGCTGCATCAGATGCCAGATGTGGGAATTGTGATAGCTTCCAGGACAGCCAGCACACACATTCATTATTATGCCCTGGGCATTGCACATGACCTGGCAGTTGATGGAGGGGAAGCCCTTGCGGTTGATGTAGACCCTACCCCGCTCACCGGGTGGTGCTTTGATGTATATGTGCATGCAGTCTATAGCATCCACTACCTCAGGGTATTCTGTTATTTGGAACAGTTGCATATTGCTGGCCAACACCTCATGGGTGTTGGGGAAATATATGTGCTCACCGGCATGTGCTGACATGGCATCAAGGAACTGGTGGAGTACCCTGGATGCTGATGCCTGTGAAATCCCCATCATATCCCCATTTGGCCTTTGGAAGGTACCTGCCTACACATACCTTGGTATCCTCTGGGAGGGGTTGCCCTCTGTCAGTTCTGTGTGTCAGGCATGGCCGGCACAGCTCAACAAGTTGCTGTAGGAGGTCCCTGTCCACCCAATAGCACTCCACTGTCTCCAGGTCATATAGCCCCTGGTAGTTTACCCTGGGTCTGTACACTCTTCTCTGTCTCCTCACTGTGGGTTGGTGGACAGCATTCACATCCTCACCACCCTCAGCCTCTTCCACAAGTTGTTGTACAATAGCTATTGCAGCCCCCATCATTTTGCTGTTGTGAGTGTTAAAAGTTCCCCGCTTGTTTACACCGGTGGTGTACAGTGTGGGAAAAACCAGAGGGGAAGGTGTTTGCTTAGTTTATAGTAGTGTTCTGGGCTGGGCTGGTCTGCTACCTGTGTAATTTGCTGATTTTGATACATTTCACCTACCAGCTAAGGTAGTTCTCCTTGATTACCTTCCTACTACTGTTTTCCCTTCCCATCGCCTTCGTGTTTAAGCACGTGTGCACGCCTCACAAACAGAATGCTCAAATGTGCACACTGCTGCTATTTCCTGGTTTAAACTTCCTTTTTCTTCCTGTAAAACCCAGTGCGCTGCACGCACTCCTACTTAGGCTTTGTAAAGAGTGCTAAGCAGGTTTAGACACACCCCCTAGCTTAGCTATGCTAAGCTATGCTAAGCCAGGAGCAAACCCAAGCCACAGGGCTCCAATCCGCTTACAGTATGCCTGACACACACCTATATGATGTCACCTAACTCCTAGGCTTGCTCCAAGTTATTCTTACTCGTACACTGTTGGGACCTGACTCACATACTGGGGAAAACTGGGATTCACTATCCTTCCCCTCATTTGCATACAATTGCCTGCTAATGCATAGTTACATGTCTGACACTGAGCCTCCCCCCTTAGCAACCACTAACCACTGGCCAGGTTGTCTTCTGCCTGCCACTGACTTGCATGGCAGAATAGTGATTTTAGTTAGACTGCTTAATTTTATTATTCCCCCCCCCCCGATCCAGTTTGCACAACACTGCCCTACGCTTAAGCAGCTGAGATCGGCTAAAAAAAAAACAAAAAAAAAAAGATAAAAAAAAAGTTGATTTTTGTATTTTTTTTTTTTTTTTTGTTTGCAATGCCAATGGTCTTATACTTGGCCACTGGTATGCTTACAACATGATATGCAACTTTTATTTGGGGCTGTCACAGCTTCGTTTTGGATTTTGCAGAAATGTACTCTGTTACTAACAGAGTACATCTCTGCAGATAGCACTAGTCTTGCAAGGACTATTGCAAGCTTCCTGGATTGCAAAATCACCTCATTTGCATAGATTTCTCCTGCAAATGTGGTGATTTGCATACCAGGGCTTAGTCCGTGCAGGATTAGTGCAGAAGCTCTCGTACATGCCCCTGCAGGCTGTTCTTGGATTGCATGGCAGACATATTGCCTGCTTGAGCACTCCATGCAAGCTTTTGAGAATCCAGGGGAATGTGTTCAAACTGAGAAGATGATCTGATAAATCATGGGCGCCAACATATCAAATTAGGCACGAGTCTTGAATACTAAGAGGGCTTAGATTATCATTCTATAAGCATTTATGTTCATACAATGATAATCAAGTAGTGGCAAGAAGTCAGATTTACTACCGTGATACACAATCAAAATACCATTTGAAACATTGTCATTTTAAACACGTGTGGAAATTAAAAAAAAAAAAAACAAGATTCCTCAGTTTGGGAGACTCAATTTTCCACAGGGGTGAAGTAGATCCTTATTTTCAGGTGAAAATGCTCTATTGCTTGCCTGGCTTTATTGCCCTATATGTGATGCATTTCATTTAAAAAAATGCCCGTTTCCAACTGATATAAAATTTTGATCAGTATAACTGTTTCAGTAAATGATATACTTTACCCGCTTATTTTTTTTGGAAGCAAGGTACTGTTTATGAACTTTTGCTGTCAATAACTGCTATCTTTCTAACAGCTTCCATTATCTGAACCCTTATAAGCACTGGCATTCTGAACACAAATAGTCCAAAACACATTTAAAGGTTTGCCTCACAGTAATCATGCAATGAATATTTAGTCAGTATTTTTAGTACCAGCATGTATATACATACATAAGTAAATAAACTTCAAAACCATCTGGTATTAGGTAAAAGAGTTGCCATTTGTAACAGCCTACACACATTAATTTCAAGTTTCTAACCTTATAACAGCAATTCTACAGTGAATGTAGTGAAAAAGTCTAGACAATGCATATTCAGGCAAAATATATGCAAGAGCATCATATTAAATAAATATTCTTGAATACTTGGGATAAACATTCTTGTAAAAACATAATCGAACTATTAATTTTCCCTCTATACTCATTGCAAACTCTGAGAAACAGCTGCGCCCTCTAACAAATTGTTAAGTGTCAGGAAGGTCTTGGGATTTATTAAAATATCCACCAAAGTTTTGTACATAGTAAGACTGACACAATGTTTGCACTGGGCAAATTAGTTATCAAAAATGTATTGGAAAACTCATCAAGATCAGCACTACAGGCATCCATTTTACAACAAATTCCTGTATCAATGCACAGTAATCAGTTCCGGCATGTAAACAAACCTTGTACAAGCAGACAGCTCTTCAGCAACTCTAAGGAAACAATGCCATGCTAAATTGTGCTGGAATCAGCACTTCAATTTGCAATAAATAAAAATGCTAATCTAAGTCAATTGCAGTAGATTTCCAGATTGTTATCAGATAAAACAGCTAACTGTCAGCAAAAGGGATGTAAGCAAGCATAATTCAGATAAATAATCAAACAGCAGATTTATTCGGTGTCTAGTGCATCATTTCTGCTTCATGATGGTGACACCCCATGTTGGTGAAAACCTCACAATGTGGAAATGGTTGCTTAATTGCAACTTTCTGCTTTCTGAAAATAATTACATCTACAAATATGCATTTTATGCTACATCATAGCTGTTTAAATATAAAATTTAAATGTTAATCATAATAGTTTCTCAGATGGCCACGTGGTGTTCAAAGTCATGTTTTGCTATCACTTGTTATATGTGGTAAATTTTATACTAGAGTAACAAAAGTATACTTCATTTTAATACATAGTCTCCATATAGTCGTTATGGTGCTCTGGGGACTTCCAGGGATCTACATATTTACATGCATAGAAAAGACTAGCAAGGCCATACATGCCAAAGTGTTAGTGGCACTATTAAAGTTAATGAAACCTCTACCAAGTCTTTTGACTTAATCACTGGACATAAAGGAACAATATTTTATTAAGAAATGCCTCTTACTACTGATGTTCTAGAGCCTCTTATGTCTGTCACAAAGTAAGGCAATGGAGTAAACGCAGGTGTATGCTTAATATGTAAAGAAAACCTTTGTAGACTTGGATTAAAACTGGTCAAATATAAAAAGGTAAAAATAGAAGTAAAGCTAACCAGTCAGACCATGGCAGTTGGTGTATAAAATCATGGATTTTATTCAATGAAGGAAAATAAAACCAGAAAAGCAAAGTTAAAACACAGATGAGTGCTTTCGCACCTTACTAAACAGGTACTTCATCAGATCTAAAGACTGTTACAAACAAACTATCTTTTAAACACAGTTAACTCACAAAATCACTTGATCTAAGAATTGATCTTAAAGGGACAGTTACATCGAGTCCCTTCCTACCATCTACATGTAATTTTAGAATCCACTTCATCTCCTTACATTCTGTTTTATTCCTTAGATCACCTTTTCTGTTGCTAGGTATAAGTAATTCCAAAACTAAAAACTTAAAAAAGTATGACTGGTGTCATTCTCTAGAACGTACTTGTACAGTGCATTACAAACAAAACTTCTTTTCATCTTACCTACATAGTAGGATTCACATTTCACACAGAATGACGAATATACTAGGTGTATGCTTATTTTTTCTTCCATTTTTCACTAATGCAGTGTGGTAATTTAAATAATATTATCTAATGTTCTTTAAACTCTGTCGCTCTTCATTTTATCTTTTTTTCAAAGTCCATTTCTATCGTATGTGTTCCAATTTACACTCCTTTCAGTGTGTGTGTACGTGCACAGAAATGCAAGAACCCTGTTCCCGTAATCAGGTTAAAACACTAAACTATATGGATTTTTGGAAATTATATACTCCCTAATTATGACACTGACCTATTGCTTTTGCACAATATACATTTGATTTGAGTTATTCTTAGGGCTTCAGTTATGCTGACCATAAAGCTTTCCCCCATTCCACTGATTTATGATGAAAGTGGAATGAACTTCCTGAGAGTTATGCCTTACTGTTGTTAAAAGATAGGCAATTGTCATTGCTATTTCTATATTCAAGGCTTGATGAAAATATTATTCCTGACTATAATGGCATATGCTGATATCATATTAAAAATCTTTGCAACCAGAGACACTCAAATACTTACCCACAAACCAAGCAAATAATATTTAGCATATACAGGCCAATAAATGTCAATGCAATGTTAGTCTATCCCTCTTTAGGGATATCTTCATGTGGATATTTCTATTGTTTTATATATTTTGAAAATATTTACCAAACAAAATCATGAACAAATCTTTTCAATAGGGGTACCAACAGAGGGAGACAAAATGTAACCCCCAAAAAACTAGGTTTTCAATATGACTATGTTTCATGCACTCTGTGCATCTCATCTACAGTTCTTCTGGTAGGATCACTTTGGACCATTTTAAGCAGCATTTTCAATTTGAGAAAACTCTTCCTTTGCACTTTTCATATCTTTATGATTTCTGGATAAATATTCCTATTTTATACATACTTTTTTGCATGAAGTTCCTTCAGTCGCTGTAATATGATATTGTTTTAGGTTTCCGTTTCTATTTTGGTGCATATCAACGTTCAAATATCATTTTAAATAGAGAGAAAAAAAGAGAAAGGACTATAATAAAACATACATGCAATATATATGTACTGTATATACATACACATGCATATATATACACACACACACAAAACACTCCTTTATGGTTTAATAACATGTAAGCATAAAATAGTATGTAATATTTTTCCCTTTCCTCTACTGCACTACTAATTAGCATGACGATAATCTCAGAAAACACCTATTTAATCTTAAGTCCAAAATCATTTGAAGCTACTCAGTTTTGCACTTTATATGTGAAAATGTATACAAGCCCATGCATATTTTTCTTTCTAGCTGTCATGCATAGACAATGATTTTTTGTTACCATCCTTACAATAGCACCTAAGCATCCCAGCTGACATCACTTTAGAGTTTTGCAGTGGATAGCAAATCAGGAAATTAGGCCTCTCTCATCATCCCGGGCTTGTTGGTGGCACTAAGGCCAATCAAGTGGTGCATCTATCTTTATGATATGTATAAGTAGTACAGTGATGGTGCTAAAATCTTAGATGCATGTAATTAGCCATGCCTAAAAGGATATTCACTTTATTAGTGTCAAATGAATGTGTTATTTTGTACATTTACAAGATCAGTAAGCATTCATTACCCAAGAAAACTAATGCATAAAATTCTAATTTATTTTCAAAGTATCAGTTGTCTCTAATGTTATCCAGTTGTTTTCATTATATTGGATACACTTCTTAGAGTTAATGATATTCTTTTGTTATTATATATAGATTTACTATCACAATCCTGAAGCCCACAGTCTTGAGATATATAATCACGAGACCATACTATTAATAGACTAAATGCTGAATATTACAGTATTTAACTCCTGGACTACTCCTCCTTCAGGACCCATGTTAGCATTTCTTCCTGGGTCCAAACCACGTCAGCATCAATGTTAACACTCATTCCTAGGTTTGCACTTGCAGGAGGATTCAGTGTTCAAGGTTTTTATACATTGTGGTCTTTAGCATTTGGTCTTTCAATATTGTTGTCTCAGTTATGGTTTTCAGGATTGTGGCAGTAAATCTCTCTTTCTGTCTCTATACATATTATTATTCATTGAATGGAGCAGTGTAAACATTCAGAATATCAGTGTACTAAAATTGAAACATGAAATGTCAGCATGGTGTGCGCATGTTCCAAGAATTAGTTCAGAGCAGCCTAAACAAGCAGCAAGTATTTTGCAGGGGAGGCAAGTACTCCCTACACCCCCAGCTATTTGTATGCATGTATATATATATATATATATATATATATATATATATACACACACACACACACACACACACACACACACACACACACCAGCTCTGAGATCACACAGCCTGTATTTCCCTACAAAGGAATTGTCAGTCTCTTACACATGGCAAACATATGTTTTTGTTAACAAAATTATGTCAACCAGATGCCGACGTTATGCCTGTTTGATTGGAATCAATGCAGTGTGTGTGTGTATAAATAATTACACACACACATACACACAAATGCATATTATATATAATGAAACTAACATTCCCAATACCTGCAATAGATATTATGTTTCCTAAGCTGCTGACATAACTGCAAACATTAGTCCTTTGTATCTTAATGCCTGTATGAATGGAAAATATTATAATTCATCAGCTAAGGTATAACTCAAGTGGTTGATAATCTAATCGAAGTGCCACACTGATCTTGCTAATAATGTCATCTAAAGAAAGGAGTGGGGTTTATATCTTTCTGTATTGCCTGGAGGGAGTATCAGCCTGGGACACTCATGAGGACAATCTTGAAACTCATAATTTCTAGATGTTTAAAGCTCTTTATTAGATTACATTCCTAAGTGGAAAAGTTTCCTTTTGTGTACCTTGGCTACTAGATTTACCTTTTCGGTCTTTGTGCATTTCAATCTAGTCAGTTTTTAGTTTTCCTTTTCTTCAGGATGAACTGCAAGTACCGCACTCCTGGCTATTGACTTTTGTTTCGGTCTGCATTTATCGTCTGTAATATTTGTATTCCCAGACAAAGCTTGGTTGGTAGAGTCACTTATGAGATAATGAGTGTGTTTCAAAAAAATTGATAATTTTCAGTAGGGAAAATAGCATTTCCCTGGGGAGTGTGTCATCAGAGTTGGTATATATGAATAGCCAGGGATTCACACTGAAAATGAACTTTCTTACGTTAATATTCTCTCTTGCACAAACTTCTACACAATCTTTTATAGGGTGAAGTTTTTCTGAACTGTATGCAGAAATTCTTATGTTTTTTCTGCAGTTTTTATCTGTTGTTTTAACTTCTTATATATGACACTTGCTTATATATTTACAGATGCTCCTGAGTCTATCAACAGCTTCATTTTATGGCTAAACATTTCATTATATTTGGTTTTGCTGTATTCTTACTTTCAGTGAAAGTATATACACAAATATGTTCTTCTCGGTCATTATTTCTATTTTCTTTCTCATTCATATTTGTCTATCATTGACTGTGATTTTACTATCATTGACTGTGATTTTACTATATATTTTTCAATTCTGTTTCTAGTACTTATGTATGACTTAGTTTTGTGTATGTATATATATATATATATATATATATATATATATATATATATATATATATATATATATATATATACATACACACACACACACACACACACACACACACACACACAATGTTACATATTACCCTTTGCAAGACATGGATATATCTGTAGTTGTTATTAGCCAACACCATATCAGCACTAGGATTTATAATATTTTTTTCCTGCGGTATGTTGCTGTCACACAGTTCTTTTTCTCTATTCACTTTCATTCATTCATTTACACTTTTCTTCACTCCATGATACTTGCACACATTTTGCTGTTGAATGCTATAACCTTACATTTCTCTACCTTTTCTTGCATTTTAGGCATCTCAGTTGATGTAAAGTCTAGAATCTTCAACAGAGTCATGCCAAGTTCTAATAAAGCCTTTTAATTCTACCCGATAAACATAAATGTAGTCTTTTGGTCTTTATTTTCGTATCTACATGTCATTTTCTGGCTAGGGCTTACAGCCTGGTATAGTGCATGTGTGTGGACTTATTCCCTGCAGTACTTCTAAATTTGTTGGTTTCAAACTGTAACCTCATGGGGCTGAAAGAGACTTTAATGTAGCACTTAAGACTGGCATGGCTTCGTACACTTGATAGGGCTTAGCATCTACCATGGATAGTAATAATGCCTTAAGTATGTCAACAGTAGCTATTCTTATTACTGTTACAAAAGTTTAAAATGTTGCAACCTATCACTTCTGTTCTGACCATTTAAGTCATTATTTTGAAAAACAGAAAGGCTTAAGAATATCCATTTTGATTCTATTATTAGGTAATTTGATTTTTACAATGGTTTTCTTTATACTCACTTTCTCTTCTCTGAAATTGGCCTAACCTTTGAAAATGACCTAACCTCACCCAGTATAAACTTATTTGGCTTCTCGCAGCTGATAAAACACCACCACCCATGTGGGCGCACGCACACACACACACACACACACACACACACACACAAACACAGAGAGAGAAACCACACTTGAATGGATTCTCCCAAATAAAACAAACCCATAATCTCCAGCAGTACCCTGTCAAACACTATTACTGATCACTTCCCAACTAATTTTATGATAAAACATAGACAAAATATTCCTGGGCAAGCAATCTACAAACAAGTTCACATCAAAGAATAATTTAACTCAATCCTCTCTCAGTCTGACTGGAGCCTACTTAAAAACTCTACCCCTAGATAAATATAAAGTTAAAGTGGGTGACTGCTTTATTAATGTGCTAATTGAAAAGGTAATTCTCAGGACCGAGTGAGTCAGGTCAAACTAGTCCAAAGTATTGCTCAAATGGTAAAGATGACCTCACCAAAATAACAAAACAAAAAAGTGACAAAAGATCAACTCTGCGGTACCACAGGAATAAAGGAGTGTAAATAAATTTATTATGAAAACAGAATGAAAGCTATAACAAGGTTTTGCAAAATAACTTCATCAGGTAATAAAGTTCTAAGGTAATCACAGCTATTTAAAAGCATAAACATAATTGTCTAAAAATAAAAAAGCCCTACAGAATATAGAACCCTGTGAAATGTGGCTAAGCAGCAAATAACCAATGTTTTGTCATCATATTTCTTAGACTTCCAAAAATCACATTAAAACAATGTACTTTCCTCTGGTCGTTCATTAAAAATATTATGAATCACTGCAGTTTACCCTGAGAACAGAGGTTTACCTGACAAAGAATACATCCATAAACTGCCGAAAAAAAATCATACTGTGTACAGTGCAGGGTGACAGTTTTGAAAATACAGATTAACATGAATATATTCAGCAGGACTGGGCCACATTTATCTAGAGAGGAAAATCACCAGCTGCCTTCAAAAGGCAACAGAAAGCTGTCTGACACACTATATTTCCTGTCAAAGCTGGTCTAGGATTCTGCTACAGAACATGAAAAGCACCGCTGTGTAAGCAAACTTATCATAGTAGATGTTTGAATAATCAGTGCTGCAGTAACCTTATCTATATGGGTTACATCTTCCAGCCAGACAGCCTCCAAAGCTTCAGGGCACCTTCCAAATGCCCAAATTTCCACTCAGCTGGCTAAAAAGACAAGCTTGGGCACCAAGCCCTTCGGAGCTTTCATGCCAAAACAAAGAGGGAGGCCGAGTCCTAAAAGACCAGTGCAGTGCTAGTAACAGCAAAAAATAAATCTCTAAACCCTGGCATAAGCAACTCACTGCAAAACAAGAGGGAATCGGGTGGGAGTGGCTACTGCAGCAGTGACCATTTGAACATCTACGGTTATGTTATGACAAGTTTGCTTACACAGCTGTAGTATGTTCATCATATTGATCACTGCTGTGGTAGCCTTAGCTATAGAGGTAGATTTCCCTAGCTTAGCTAGTACATTTTGGGAGGTGGAAGGGTCCAGGAGTCCCTGAAGAATGGTCCTAGCATAGCCTGATCTAGACTTAGAGAAAAAAATCAATTTTAAATTGCTGCTTCTAAAATACTTCTATGGCTTTTTGGAAAGGGTTAGATTATAGATGAAGCCAATGCCCTGTAGACCTTGCCCCTGCCTGAAATAGTTTTGTTGTAGTGAGTATAACAAAAGGTAATAGCCTTAGACAACCATTTTGAAATAGTTTGCTTTTGACACAGGTTGTCTCTTCCTCTTACTTTCACAAAAAATGACAACTGATCCGAACATCTGAAAGATGTAGTTCTGTCAAGATAGCAGCCGCATTGTCTGCAGAAATCCAATGTATGTAGTATCCACTCTCACTCATTTTTAGGCTCAGGAAAGAAAACAGAGTGTTGGATAGTTTGACTTAATGTAAACTCAGAAACCACTTGAGGCACAAAAGGAGGATTGTTTCTCAAAGAAACCCTGTCTCTGTGGAAAATGAGATCGGTCTGACTCATCATAAGAGCTTGCAACTCAGATACCCTAGATCAGTAAAACTATTTTCCTTATTATGGGCACCACGTCAGCCGGGTAAACTGATTTAAACAGGGACACTGGTTCTCTTTAAGGCATCTTATGCAAAACACCTTTCAAAAATCATTTTGACATTAAATGGTATACATGTTTCTTACAGGTTAAATAGTAACTTCATTCTGGGTAGAGTTCAGAAATTTCATAAAAGCATTGTGGTCGGACAAGTGTGAAGTATCTGACTCATTATTACTGTTCAATGCACCGATACCAATCATATCCCCAAAATGCAGGTGTACCTTCTTTGGCCCTTGCTTGCAATTGCAAGAAAAATCATTACATCAAATTGGAAGTGTAAAAAAATCCCATCATTTACAGATTTTTTTACTGTTAGCTAAACTTGTATGTAATAGGGAGTTGCAAACTATTTCAGAAAGTACTGCGATAAACACACAAGAAATTAACTTGGTTGAAGCTTGAAAAACTACTAGATAAAATGTAATCACAACAATGATATATCTGTTACGGAAATTGTAAATATAGATATTGTTCCATATTATGATGTTTTTATGGCATATATTGTGTATATTTATATTTCTTGTATTTCATGAAAAATCAATAAAAAAAAGTTTAAAAAAAACATTTTGACATGAAGATGCATTGAAAGAGGACAATCCATGGACAGACATGCCAAAATGAGAGATAAACAAACCTTGATGATGGAGTAGTAAAAAAGGCTTTAGGAAAGTGACTCATACAAATATTGTAAAAATCAAAGAACAACTAGCCTTGAACGGGTGCTGGTTATGCTGTTGGCAACAACTAGAAAACCTTTGCTAATATTTGATTTTCTAGCAGAAGTTTTTCTTGCTTCCATTTGTACTTGCTACATGTCTTCAGTAAGCAGGTGCATAAATGGAATTAACACCCTATCATCTAGGCAGTCAGATGAAGCTGACTGGGAATGGGGTGCATCAAATACCACTGATCCTATGTCAGTAGATCCATTCTGTGAGGAAGCTTGCGGTAATTGCTCCTGACCATTTCCAAAAGAAGGGAGAATTACTGATGCCTGGGCCAGAATGGAGTAATCCCAATTATCGTGGGGGATTCCTTCTGAATCTTCAAAAGTACCATGGATATCAGTGGAAAATCATACAGGAACATTTCTGTCCAAGGAAATGGAATGGCATCTGTCTTCCAGGCCTTCTTGGATGGAGCTCTACAGCAGAACCTTGCCAGCTGATTGTTCAGGCAGGAGGCAAAGACATCTACTTGAGGAACTCCTCACAATTGTATCAAATCTTGGAAGACCCCAGTCTAGTTTCCATTTGTGTGGGTCTGCCACACAATTTTGCTCTGATGCAATGTAGGATGCCTGAGAGTGAGATGGTGCTTTGAAGCTGTATCCCAAGCTAACATGGCTAGTCTGAAAAGTATGACCTGGTTCCCTCTTGCTTGCTGATGTATCACATGACAATGGTATTATCTGCATCAACTTGAAGAGGTCCAGGGGACCAAAGGAGATTCAGAGAGTTGAGGGACTTGGTGAGAGCAAGCATCTCTTTTATATTTATGTATGTGCATCCAAACTTGGTGTCCCATACACCTTGAATTTTTATGGCTCCTGAAACTGCTCCCCAAAGAAAGTCCAAGGCATCTGTGGTGACTGACTGCTTTGGAACAGGGAAGGAGAAGAAGAGACCCAGCTTTAGAGATGTTTGCTATATCGACCAAGTGATTTCTCTTCCGACAAACTCGAGCACTGGGATTTGAAAAGAAATGATGTTGATGCTGGGACCAAAGACATTTAGGTGCTATTGTATCTTTCTTAAGGAGTCTTGCCAGGAGTGTCATGAGAATCATAGATGCTGTGAGACGCAAACTATTGATGTATTCCCATGCAATGACAGAATTCTGAGTGGAGAACTTAAGAAACAGATCTAGCTATATATCTATTTTCTCTTATGGAAGAATAGCTCTTTGAATTGAGGTGTGTGACACCCCAGAAACTCAATCCTGTGTGATGGAGTCAAAAACGACTACTGAATGTTCTCTTGGAACCACAGCTTGTGTTAGAGAGCTCTCACCCAAGTGAGAGATTCCAGACACTTTGAAAAGATAAGCATGATGTCCAAATATAAAAAAGTGGACACCGTGTAGCCTGCAATAAGCTATAACTGGAGCTAGACACTTTGTGAACACTCTTGGCGTAGTGAATGGCCAGAGGGTAAGAGAGAACTGATAATGTGATCCAGACACACAAAATATTAAGAAACGCCTGAAGTCTGGGTGAACGGTGTTGCGATAAGCATTTTTTTTTAAAAATCTAGTGTTACTAGGAAACTTGAATATAGAAGAAGAGGTAACAGATTGTGTAACTACATCATTTTGAACTTGGGCACTATTACAAACAGGTTTAGGAAAAAAGATCCAGAACTGGTCTCCAAGCATTTTTTTCTTTGGCACTAAAAACATCCTTGAATAAGAACTTTCCCCACTTAGTAAGGGGGAACTGGTTATGTCACTTCCTGGGACAACATGTGATGAAAGACAGATATAAATAAGAGTGTTGTCTTGCAAATGAGGACTTACCCCTGAAAATGAGGAATTTCCTCCCACTGCCACACCATCATAGCAACTAACTTTAATAAAGAACTGGTAAGCACTTTCATAGTGTACAATACTCCTTCATCAAACCATAATAAAAGTAATAAAGAAGGCAAACATTTAAATACAAGGCAATTCAATCAAATAGAGACATTAAAATCACATGACAATTTAAAAAGCATCTTTGCAGTGATTATGTAACCTCTATATGCACCAATAAATAACACTTTAAACTGCCAAGCCCCAAACTAAATGTAGTGGCTGTGAATTTAAAACAGGTTTTAATGATACCCTGTCATTTAAACCAGGTTCTACAAACTTTTTAATAGTAAAATCCACCTTTGTTAAGCACATTCAGTTTTATTCTTTATATCACCTTTTCCGGTTTTGGAGGTAACTGTGGAATAGCAACTAAACTGCTCTACAGACTAGAACACTGAAATGGAAAAAAGTTCCATACACAATGCCTTCACCTTTACTCAGTGGAGGCTGTCACCTTGAAACAGTATTTTAAAAGCTTTGTTTAACTGGGTCTACATTACTGTATTTTTGTGTGGACTTGAATTTATAGGCAGCAAAACAGCTTTTTAGAAATCTCACTAATTACAACAGATCAAGTCAGCATGCCAGTTTTGGAAGTTACTGCTGACCTTCAGTAAAACCTGCTATGCGGCATGGACAACTGAAGATGAGAAAATATACAATAGACTTCACCTCTACCAGCTTAACTCCATCACCCTGAAACAGTACTGTTCTGTATAAGCTAAAACTATGGCATATGCTTCCACCAGCCTAATATACTACTGTATAAGCAAAAAGGTTTATGCTTTAGTCATCAATTGCAGCTCCATAGAAAGGTGCATTGTGAATTAGTATTCAGGAAAACAAAAAAAAGTTCATGTCCATTAACTCTTTCCTATATACAGAAGGCAATTTATAACTGCCCCACAAGATACCTTTTACTACAAATTCAATCCTAATGCAGGATGAGGGAAGAGTGAAACCTGCCCAAACAAGTGTGTGTGCGTGCACACATTTTTTTGTGAGTGGACTTGTGCATATGTGTATGTATTATATGTCTGCATTGTAACAATGTTCTGAATACAAGATCTAGGGTGTATCAGCAAAACACATATTTTGCCAAGAAAGAACACAAGTTTAATCATATTGTTATGACTGGACAGACATGAGAAACAAAACTCAGCTTCGGTTCTACACAACATTTCAGAAAATATAAATTGCTTTCATTCAGCTTGATGAAAATTAACTCACAGAGAACTTAGATTGTTTACAAGCAGTACAATGAAGATAAATTTCACACTAATTTATATTAGAAAAAATAAATGCAGTACCTAATGTGTTACTTGCCTTTCTATGATGCAGTCATTACTCTTAGTGCTTGTTTGAAAATACCAGTTTGCAGAGCTACACAGACATTTAAAACAGGCTTTAATTAAGCTGTGACATGAGAACTAAAAACACTTTCTGTCAGTGAAATCTATAAATGAAACAAGTAAAACACACCTTAGTTTTGGCAAACTCCTTTGTGGTTTAGAATTTCAGTCCAGTGTGCTAAGCAGTAGTAAAGTTCCTTGTCTAATGCAAGTCCACATGGCTAAATAGCAAAGGTACTTGTTTAATTCCAAACCACAGGGCTGAACAGTAACGTTTCTTTTTTAATTAAAGACCACAAGGCTGGATCGTAAAGTTCTTCGTTTAATTCCAGTCCACAAGGCTGAATGGTAGAGTTCTTTATCTCAGTAGCAGATGCAGAGTCCACACTGTCTCTGAATTAGTCTTTTTAAACATTGTAGTACTTTAGAGACAGGGTATAGTTATACAACTTTTAGTTAGCCATACCTGTAGACTCCTGGCCCTTTGAGATAAAGTATACAATCTATTTTGTTAAGGTGAAGCAGTTTTCCTCAAGAAACCATCAACACTTCCAGTATTTACATTTAGACAAAGACTTTTTTTTAAAAAATACACTTTGCTGTACTGAGGTTACTATAACCAAGACTTACATGCTTCTTTCTGGAGGTGATACAGCTTAATTGATTTCTAGCAGCTCCACTGACAACGCCCTCCTCTTAAAGCTGCCTTTGCCTTGCACTGTTGAGTTTACACAGTCCAAGTCAGTTATTTGTTTGTGTATGAACACATATTCATACATATATATATATATATATATATATATATATATATATATATATATATATATATATATATATATATATATATATATATATATATATATACACACACACACACACACACAGAAAGACAGCAAAAAGAGAGGATCTTAGTTTGCCCTAGTTGATAATTATATATTACCCCTAATGAGAATAACTGGGATCATATCATAGATAATGTGAGGGCATCCATGCACTGGATAATAAAAGCATTTAGGACTTGCCTCTGTCCCTTAGTACCCTTAGTAGTACAGACACACACACACAGAGAGACAGACAGGCAGTCTCTCACACACACACACACACACACACACACACACACACACACACACACACACACACACACACACACACACACACACACACACACACACACACACACACACACACACACATAATATAATTAAATGATCATGGGATGGTTAAGTACAATCTATAACCAAATGGGATAGGTTATTTCTAACACCAAAAGGTAAACTGGCTAAGCCTAAAATGACTCACAAGGGCAGCTAGCCAAATACTTACCTATGAACATATGCTAGTATATATAGTAGCAAGGATGTGGGCATGTAGATTCCCCAATCAGGGGCATGCAAAAACATTTTTTATGCCTTTGTGTGTGTGTGTTTACTCTTACGGAGTATTGTTCACATTCCCAGAGTTTCACTCATTACTGATCATACTTGTGTGAGGCAATCAAAAATGAGCTGGTGTTTTGTCAGAGAACTATAGATAAATATAGCCGAGAATCGAACAGGAGAACCTCTTGCTATGAGGCGACAATACTAACCGCTGCACCACTGCAGCATTGTATGTATATATATATATATATATATATATATATATATATATATATATATATATATATATATATATATATATATATATATATATATATATATAATATATATATATATATGTGTGTGTGTGTGTGTTGTAAGGTAATCAAAGACAGCTGATAAAATGTTTTCTGCTGTTTTGCGATCCACTGAATGCTGAATTGTTTGAAAATGTTTGTTTTCATACTGAAAAGTGTCAGTGTTATTCAGTTATATACTGCCAGCTTTGAAGGGAAGGTTCAGGCCTTTACTCTATGCAATACCGTGGGACAGTTGGGAAACATAATATGCCCCTTCCCTGCTATAGTGCAGTCTCAGAGTTGGCCTATCTACCTGTCCATCTATCTAACACACCAAAGCTCTAACACCAAAGTAGTCCAAAAAATGTGTGTAATGATTAATCAGTTCTCCTGCCTCACAACAGACTCTGGATTGTACCCCTTAGCAGCCATTATGCCACTATATACAGCTCGGTCTATCTATTTATCTATCTCTCTATATATGTAGTTGCAGTTCATATCTCTCTATATACGTAGTTGCCATCCATTTTGTACATTCATTCATTTTTATGCTATATCATCATAATCAATCCCACGTTTTACAATTTTTAGACATGGAATCAACTTTCTCTGTTCATTGCTACTCATCTAACTTCTTCGTCAGTCATGCCTGAATGTCACAGGTCTTCTCTCAAGCAATCCATCTGCCTGTTGGCTAGATGTCATTTCCTCTTGCATTCTTCCTGGCTCTACCATATCTGCTTCACCAAATCATCTTCTGCTTTCATACACATGAGACCAGAATAATCTGTTTTCCTTGGCTTTCTCCGCAAATGGGTCTACTTTGGCTTCTGCACTGGTGTCCTCATTTCTTAGTCTGCTCCATGGTGTAATTCTTATCAGCCATCTCAGAAACCTTAACTCCATTACATCAAGCTCAATCAGGTGCTCTGCTTTCACTGCCAGGTTTCTATGCCATACAGAAGTACTAGTTGCTCCACTACTTAATTTTTATTGTAATATCTAGGTGTTATGTGTGTAAATGTCTCTGAAAATAGTCTATATGTTGTCTGCACACTGAGTCCGGAGACACGGAATTTCATTCAGTTTTTGCACTTGTGCGATTTCTGAATGACAATAAAATTTACTTTGAGTTTGACTTTGTACACTTTACTTTTTGGCTTCTTTGTTATTCTTCTATCCCACACTACCCTGGTGCTCTGTGCCAGCTGGCTGCAGGACTTTTGACTGCACTTTTGATCTCTTCATTTGGAGTTCCCTTATCCACAGCCACCTGTCCTAGATACTTGAAGCTGCTAACCTATTCCAGTACTTTCCCGTCTGTCTCAGTTTTCAGCTTCTTCTGATTCCCCAGTTTGCTGCCATGACAACTATCTTGTCTATAGTCCAGTTCATCTCATATGTCTTTAGTTTTGCATTCCAGTCCTGTATCATTTGCCAAATGTGTTGCTCAGAATCTCCTTGTAGTAGCATACTATGTACATATAGCAGCTTTGTAGATCTTTCCCATCTAACCTGTTTACTAATGTAGTCCATCACCACAATGAACAGCAGTTGTCTTCGAAACACCACCACTCCTGCTAGGAACCATCTCTGTGAGTCCTGGCACTCTTTGTACTGGTGTCATTGGGTCATGGTATACAGCCAGCATTAATTCTACCAACATTTCTGAAACTTAGAACCATTGCAGGACTGCTCAAATCCTATTTCCTTGGGGCCTTGTCATATGCTTTCTCCAAGTCTAGGAATGTCCAGTTGGAATATTTCCACATATCCAACTTCTTTTCCACTATTTATCTCACTACAGTCATTGGGTTGGTTATGTTGCATCCCAGTCTGAATCCAAACTGCTCACCTACCGCCTTACTTTCTATTACTTTACATACTCACATATCAATCACACTCTCCATTTGCAGTTTGACAGGTGTCTGATACCTCTCTACTAACTACAGCTGTGAATGTCCACTTTGTTCTTGTACACTAGCTCTAGAATGCTTATTCTCCAATCATCTGGTATGCTCATTTCCCTCCATACTGCAATGTGTAGCTTCAGGAGCTGTTAGTCCTTTAACTCACCCAACATCTCGATCATACGTGGAATGACTTCATCTGAGCCTGCTACTGTCCCTGATTTTACAAATTGTTGACAAAAACATAAATGTAGGTGTTTCACTTTGGTCATGGCTGTTCAACCATACAGTTTGTATACATAACATAGGGGGTGTCTTGGCAGAGCTCCCACATTGGGGAGTATGGAGGCAGGCCCCTTGAGCCACTCCCATGTAAAACATACAGTTCCAAATGCTTTTCTCATTAGTGTACAGTTTGGATCAAAATTGTAAGGTATATATTAAGATATGCAGTATTTTTATTATTATAATGTGTGCCCAGATGAAACATAGTTGTTAATCAATCAGGATGGAGAAATGTAAGTCAATGAAAATATATATACAGAAATACAGAGCGATATTAAATAAAGATATACAAATATCTAGGTTGTGTGTGTTTGTATGTGTGTGTGTGTGTGTGTGTGTGTGTGTGTGTGTGTGTGTGTGTGTGTGTGCATATACACACACATGCACAAGCACACATGCAAATTCATCTATATCTATATTTATATATATAGCTATATCTATATCTATATCTGTATCAGATTCTCTACCTATCTATTTATCTATCTATAATTATATCAGCTCAGGTTAAACTAAAATAACTTTGAAAATAAAAAGGTTGTATAGACTTGTATGACTACATGTTAAAGCAACCAAACAGATTACCAAACCTATGAACATGAAAGAATAATGAAAACCCTAACAAAAAACACAATTTACATTTTTTCCCAAATATTGAAGTGTCGAATTTCAGTATTTTGAGACTGAATAGTGGAAAGTGCAGTTACGCAAAACTGTACTATGTCAAATGTGGAAATGTCTAATCTTCTATTGTGGTGTTGCATTTGTGACGTGCGGTGTGGTTTGTGGATTTATCTGGGGTTTCATGTAAGTGGTGTTTATGTAAGGGGATTGGGTAGGGATTTTAGTGCGCGTGTGTGTGTGTGTGTGTGTGTGTGTGTGTGTGTGTGTGTGTGTGTGTGTGTGTGTGTGTTTAGTGCAACCTCAGAGTTAGTATATATAAGTAGGGGGGGTGTAGGGTACAGGGTGACTTTCCTCCTGCTTATAGTGAGGGGGCATCCATGCCACCACCCACTAATATCAGCTACTCAAAGGCCCTTCTGAAAGGGTGTCCAATTATTACTGTGCAATATTATTATTCAAATGGTAAGTGTGAGTGAACAGTCAAGGCTTATTAGAGTGACTTGGTACAGTATCACTATATATATATATATATATATATATATATATATATATATATATATATATATGCAATGTACTCTAAAACTTAAATTAACTCTACATAAAACAGACATAGTTGAAAGGTTTACAAATATTTAATAATAAATAATAAAAACAGAAGACAATACTTCTCACTACACAGTGCTAGTCAAATGTTCAGAGATCACAGAGAAATACTTAAAATAATACAGTAGAAAATTTCTAATGTCAACACAGAAAAACACTTAGTCTAATCTTCCTAATTCCTAGCTATTTATAAGAGAAAACAGAATTCTAAATAACTTACATATAGAAACAGGCAGTGCTGGTGATGTTGGATGTTCTCAAGCCAAAATGTTCTGAGCTCTTTGATTCTCTCTCTTTAAATTGATAACACAGAGCTGCTTCACATGACATCATTCTTCACACTTCTCTGGTTAACCCAGGCTAACATAAACTACATTTACATTCTTTATATCTGGTCAGAAACCAGAGCAATAAAGGACATTTATACATGCAAATTCTAGCCATTAACTCTGGTCTTAAAAGAATAGGCAGGATGCCTCCTCTAGACATGTTGGCTCTGAATTTTGACATCAAAGAATTGATTTATCAGCTTTGTTACAGCAGAGTGTACTGTTGTTACATTTTTGCAGTTCAATATCCAATGCAGTCTTTTCACATTTAAGAGAACAAGCCTGTGACTTACATTAATATTTAGAAATGACAGAATTATCTACAAAATTCTATCTGGCTAGGCTGGCAGCCTTCATCTATCTTCACACATCCCCCCCCCCCCCCAGAGAACTCAAGCTAGTTTTCCAAGTGACCCTTGAGAAACATTGATTGAGAGGGTTAGGTCTAGCTGAGTACACCTTACCCCATTCCCTTTCTTGAGAGCCCATCTGTGTTGGCATTTCTAATCCTACTGCGGTGCTACACTGACATATCATATGCTTGCAACCCTAGGCTCCATCTTAGCAACTTGGCATTTTGCTGGTTGTTTTTGTTTAACCATATTAGGAGATTGTGATCTGTCACTTCAGTACATTTTCTTCCATACAAATAAGGCTGACATTTCTGCAGTGCCCACACTATGGCTAGACATTCCTTTTCTACAGCTGCATAGCATTCCTCCCTGGGTTGGAGCCTGTGATTGAGATAAACCACTGGGTGCTCTTCTCCCGCTGAAGAAATCTGGCTAAGTACAGCCCCCACCCCATGGTCCAAATCATCCACCTACACAACAAATTATTTGCTGTAATCTGGACTGGCTAACACAGGGGGTCCTCCCAGAGCTTCCTTAAGCTCCTGGGATGCCTGCTCACATGCTGGGGTCCACACTACCTTATCTGGCCTGTTCTTCCTTGTCAGGTCTGTGAGGGGAGCAGCTATGATACTATAACTGGAGACAAACTTTCTGTAGTACCCTGCTCTCCCTAAGAATGCCCTCATTTGCTTTTTGGTAACAGATGCAGGCCATGCCTGAATGGCTTGTACTTTGGCAGGTTCTGGCCTGATTTTACCGCTCTCTGCCATATCCATCTGACATTTGCTCAGCTTAATGGTCAGCCCTGCCCTCTGTAGTCTGCCCAGCACCTCCCTGACATGTTGAAGGTTCTCTTGCCAGGAATGGCTGTAGATGGCAATATCATCTAGGTAAGCAAGGGCAAACCCTCCTGCTCCTTCTAGGATATGATCTACCAGCCTCTGGAAAGTTTCTGGGGCATTTTTCATCCCAAAGGGCATCTTTGTGAACTCGTACAAGCCACAAGGAGTCACAAAGGCTGACATCTCTCTCTAGCATTGGGAGTCAAGGGCACCTGTCAGTAACCCTTGGTAAGATCACTGGTTGTAAGATACTTAGCCCCACCCAGCTGCTCTGGGACCTCATCTGCCTTAGGCATGGGGTAAGCATCTGACTCTGTGTGACTATTTAATTTCCTGTAGTCCACACAGAACCTGGTGCTGCTTCTTTGGCACTAGCACCACTGGGGAGGTTCAAGGACTGTTGGACTCTTGAATTAACCCTAGTTCCAACATTTCCTGTCTCTCCTCCCTCAGAGTCTGTCTGACTCCTTCAGGCACCCTGTAAGGGGCCTGCCTAATAGGCCTTTGGGGTCCTGTATCCACCTAGTGCTGCACCAGGTGGGTGCACCATGGTTTCCAAGTGAACATGTCCCCAAACTCCTGTAACACTGCTCAGATTTCTCGAACTTGAGTAGGACTAGCTGCTAGGACATTGCTACCAATTTCCACTGAGGTGTCAGTCTGAGCCTCACTGAGAAGATCAGTCACCAGATCTTCCTCAGACTCCTCCTGCAATCCTCTGCAAATTCTCAGCATAAGAGCCTCCCTATCATGGTAAGGTTTCATCACGTTAACATGGTACAATCTGTGCCCCTGCCTCTTGCCTAGCAGTTGCACCATGTAGTTAATATCACTTACCTTTCTTACCACCTTGTAGGGTCCTTCCCAAGCTGCTTTCAGCTTGTTGTGGTCTGACAGGAAAGAGAACCGTTACCTGCTGCCCCACAGCATACTCTCTAAATCAAGCATTCCTGTCACACCAAACCTTTTTCTGTTGTTGGGCTTCTGCCAGGTTCTCCTGGGCCAAACCCATGAGTTCCCTGATCCTTGTCCTGAGGTTTAGGACATATGCCACAACAGACTCCTTCTGAGATTCACACTCTCCTTCCCACTCATCTCAAATTAAATATAGAGGTCCCTTCACCCTATGCCCATACAGCAACTCAAAGGGTGAAAAACCTGTGGATTCCTGGGAAACTTCTCTGTAAGCAAACAACAGATGGGGCAAATATTTGTCCCACTCTCTCTTAAACTGGTCTGCAAATGCCCACAACATGGACTTGATTGTAGACTTTAACCTCTTAACAAGACCATTATTCGGGGGATGGTAGGGGTGGTCTTTGGGTGCTTTACCCCACAGTACTTTCAAAGACAAGCCAGCAGGTCTGACATGAAATTGGCACATCTGTCAGTCAGTATTTCTTTTGGGGAACCTACCCTGCTGAAAATCTCTAACAAAGCATTTGCCACCTTTTCTGCCTCAACGGAGGACAAAGCCACTGCCTCAGGGTATCATATAGCATAATCCACTACCATTAGGATATACTTTTTCCCTGTGGAACTTGGGGTACTCAGAAGCCCCACAATATCCATAGCTACCATCTGAAATGGCTCCTCAATCACCGGCAAAGGCATCAAAGGAGCTCTCACCTTGTATCCTGCCTTGCCTACCTTTTGGCACTGCTCACAGGCCCTCAGTACCCTGTGACATCTCTGGGAATTCCAGACCAATAGAAGTTCTGCATAATATGTTTTTTTGTATATTTTATGCTCATATGACCTGCAAAGGGAATATCATGGGCTATGACTAGAAGTGCCAGATGGTAGGGTCTAGGCACTACCAACTGCTGTACCCTCTCACCTTCTAGCTCTCCCCAGGGGTCCAATCTCTATACAGTAACCCTTTGCCCCAGTATACAGATTCCCCCTTCCCATGAGAATCAGATGCCTCCCTACCTATCTGCCTCAGGCCGTACAATGTAGGGTCTGAGACCTGAGCCTGTCTCAACTCTCTCTTTGTAACCCCTCCCAGCTCCCCTTCCACAGGAAATCTGCCATCCTCCGAAAGGGGTGCCTCACTGTCAGCCTGGGTGCTACTACTCACCTCTACCTTTGCAGTCCCTCTGTCCAAGGGAACATCAGTACCCACAAGCAGCTGTGGCTCATCTTCAGTTTCACTGCTACAGAATAGCTCCCTCCCTGAAGTAACCACCTCACCAGTCCTAGTTGCAAGTATGCAGTCTGTCCGAGTCTCCCCCAGGCTACTAATCCCACATGCTTGTCTCCTAGCCCGACTGCATGTAACTGCATAAACACACGGTACTGCCTCATCCAAATCCTTCCTTATCAGGACATCTGCAGGATGGTAGTTCAGTACCCCTGTTGTCTCATGACAACCTACTACTGGCATTTTGTCTTTCCCACTGACTGGCTCTCTCACCTTTTGTTCCCCACCCTGCCTCCATGGACATCCGTATACCACATGGCCCTACTGGTTGCATTCAAAACATTTAACTCTAGGTCCTGGATGTGTATCTGGACTAGTGGCTTCCCTCTGCTACTGGCAGAGTCTGTTGGGGCAGTCTCTACTGCCCACCATGGGTTCCTTTAGACCCATGAGCAGTACTGGGGGTTTGTGTCTGGTGCAGGGATGCTTTGCTTGCTAGGTATAGGTCTCCCTTCTTCTCCAACTCATCTGAAGTAGTACATTGTCTATCAGATAACCAGATCCTCATGTCCTCAGGCAAAATGCTAAGGGCATGTTCCCTCACCAAAAGGTCTGCCAGCCCTTCTAAAGTGGTGACCTGATATCCACTCACTCATGTATGAAAATAAGTGCTCAGTTCAGCAACATATTCACACACACTTTCATCTGCCTTGCATCTATGCTCACAAAACATTTTCCTATAAGTTTCAGGTGTTAGCTTAAAACATTCTAACAAGCAATGCTTAACAACAGTGTAATTAAAACAGTCAATGTCAGACATTTTAGACAACACAGTTACAGCTTTACCATGGAGTAAGGGGGTCAGGAACCGTACCCAGAACCTTTGGTCAACATCATACTGTTTACATACCCTCAAACATATGAATGAAACTATCAAAATGATCCCCCTCTTTAAACTGTGGAAGAAAGTTACTGACCTTTTGTGCTTCTGGGGTCCAGTTACTCCCTTCCCATTACTCCCATGACTCTGGTGAAGAGTCAGCATCTCCCTCTCATGCTGCCTCTGCCTCTCTTTTTCCTCAGCTTCCAGGAGTAGCAGTTTCTCATTCTCCTCAGCCTGCAGAAATCTCAGTCTCTTAGTTGCTTCTATTTCCAAATGCCTGACCTCCAACTCAAGTCTCTTTAGTTCCAGATGGAGTTTTAAGTCCTCTGCAGAAAAGTTGAGCTGTCCAATCTCTGAGGGTGGTACATCTCCACTGCCAGTCTGATCGTCCTCCTGGTTGCTGTTTTCTAATGCAGCTGTGACCAAGGTTGCAATCAGGTCTGCCTTAGTCAGGTTTCTATGCACCAGTTCTCTAGCCTGGCACATCTCAGCCAGCTGGCTCCTTGTCAGCTTTCCATACTCTGCTCTCCCTGACTAACTAATCCAATAAAAAAATAAAACAATTGTGATTACTCTGAGTATTCATTGCGTGGCTGATTTAGAGTACAAAACACCTTCAGTAATCACTGTACACAAGCTACAGGTATTCACTCTACCCACACCACTACAAGCCAATTAGTATTTACCAACCAATTAATATGTGGTGTGGATATCCCACCACTGCCAAACAATTAATATGTGACCCATGTGCACTGGCCCAGCAATCAAGGAGCCTCAGTCCTCACCACTAACACCAGTGAGGGGCATCCATATAGGGAAAGGATAATAAATACACACACAGTAAAGTACAATTTCCCTTAAGAGCACACAGAGATCACAGTCAGTCTGCGGCTGGTTTCTCCCTTTCTCTCCAGGTCCCCAATAAGGCTCCCCACTGGCACAGCTATAGGGTCCAGATCTCAGCTTAGTGAGCAAGCTAAAACCTCCAATGCCGTCTCTGTCCAACCAGTGCTTCATGTCCTTGCCCAAGTAGCTGACACACACACAAGCTTTGAGATAAGAGTTTATACAACCACACAGACACTCCTGAGGAAGGCTGGCACAGGTTCTCCAGCTGTGCCCCTTTTTTGCCTAGTCTAAAAGGTAGTACCAGCTGCCACCACCCACTATTAGCTACTCAAAGGCCCTTCTGAAAGGGTGTACAATTATTACTGTGCAATATTATTATCCAAATGGTAAGTGTGACTGAACAGTCAAGGCTTATTAGAGTGACTTGGTACAGTATCACTATATACATGCAATGTACTCTAGAGCTTAAATTAACTTTACATAAAACAGCCACAGTTGAAAGCTTTAAAATATTTAATAATACATAATAAAAACACAAGACAATACTTCTCACTACACAGTGCTAGTCAAGAGTTCAGAGATCACAGAGAAATACTTAAAATAATACAGTAGAAAAGTTCTAACATTAACACAGAAAAGCACTTAGTCTAATCTTCCTAATTCCTAGCTGTTTCTCAGAGAAAACACAGTTCTAAATAACTTACAAATAGAAACAGGCAGTGCTGGTGATGTTGGATGCTCTCAAGACAAAATACTCTGAGCTCTCTGATTCTTTAAATTGATAACACAGAGCCACTCCACATGACATCATTCTTCACACTTCTCTGGTGTTCCCAGGCTAACAGAAACTACATTTACATTCCTTACACCTGGTCAGAAACCAGAGCAATAAAGGACATTTATACATGCAAACTCTAGCCATTAACTCTGGTCTTAAAACAATAGGCAGGATGCCTCCCTCTAGACATATCGGCTCTGAATTTTGACATCAAAGATTTGACTTATCAGCTTTGTTACAGCAGAGTATACTGTTGTTCCATTTTTGCAGTTCAATATCCAATGCAGTCTTTTCACATTCAAGAGAATAAGCCTGTGACTTACATTAATATTTACAAATGACAGAATTATCTACAAAATTCTATTTGGCTAGGCTAGAAGCCTTCACCTATCTTCACATGCAGTTCTTAAAAGTTTATTTTATATAGCATAATGTGAACAGTATTTGGCATTTTATATAGGTTCATAGGTAGATACTAGGCTATCAGCCCAAGGGCCTAAGTAAGCCTAGCCAACAAGGTTCCCTGGCTTACGCCACCCAAGAAAGTTAATTTCCTGTGCCCCTGTTGAGCAGTGCCACAGAAGTGATCCCCGGGTGTATTTCCTATTTCCAGTCCACTCATCAAGATTTTTCTTGAAGAGTACTAATGAGGAACTTTGCTTGACATAGATGGATAGCTTGTTCTAGAGTATAGGAAGTCTCTGGGACAGGAATCTATCCCTCCAGTATGTCCTGTTTATTGTGGTGACAAGGTTTAGGTCCTTAGATCATGTAGCTCAGAGGGATTAGGATTTCTTAAGGTGTAGCATGTTCAACAGCTCTGGGTTTAACATAGCTTCATATGTTAGGCAGAGATCTCCTCGGAGTAGACGATAGGCTACAGAGTAAATCTGGAGTTTTTTGAGATGGTCAGTGTAGGGCATCTGTTTGAGGCCAGTAATCCTCTTTGTGAGGTACTTCTGTGGCCTTTCCAGCTGTTGCAGATGTCTTGTGAGGTACATTCCAAAAGGGGCATTGTACTCTATAATGGGTCTAAAGAGTGCCGAGTAGAGGGGAACAATGACTTCTTTTTTCCTGGATGAGAACCCTTTTGTGATGAGGTGTGCCCCACAGAAGGATTTCCTGACTACTGTGTTGATGTGATTATCAAAGGAGAGACTACTGTCCACCTGGGTCCTAAGGTCTCATCACACATTGGGCATTAAGTAGACTGCAGTTTATGTGGTAGTTCATGGGTACAGAGTTTTTACCAAAGGGGATGACAATGCACTTTTTGGCATTGAGCTTGAGGCCATGCCTCTACCAGGTATCTGTCTCAGTGAGGCCCTTCTGTAGGATGTCCACATCATTTGGGGACTCGACTATGGCTCCTAGTTTGCAGTTATCTGTGAACTTTGTTAGCCAAAGGCCTTCTGTGTTAGCCTGTACTTCAGAGAAATAGATACCAAACAGGAGAGGTCCCAGGACTGAACCCTGTGGTAATCCACTTGTCACTGGTTTGAAGTCAGATTTGGAGTCTGCAACTTTTTGTGGGTTCTGTCTGTGAGCCAGTTGGCAACCCATCTTGTAACGTAGGGAGTTATACCTAGTTTAGTGAGTTTTGCTATAATTCCAGAATGGGGGATGGTGTTGAAAGCCTTGGTGAGGTCATGATAGGCTGTGTAAACCACCTTACCCTTGTCTATGGCTTTGGTGGCTGCTGCAAAGAAGTTGCTCATGTTCAGAAGGCATTAACTGCTTTTCACAAACCCGAACTGGGTGGGTTCTAGAGTTTGCAGGTTACCAGTGTCTTTGTTTATGAGTTCCATGATGATACGTTCCATGGCCTTGTAGACCAGGCTCGTTAGGCTAGTATGGCGATATTTCCCAGGATCAGTGGTGGCTCCCCCTTTGTGGAGTGGGATAACTGTTGCTGTGTACCATTCAGTGGGCACAAAGCCTGACGTGAGACTATGATTGAACATGGTGCTTAGGTGGGGAGCCAGTTCCTTCTGAAGCTCATGTAAAACACAGCCTGGGATGTTGTCCAGTCCCGTGGATGCTGTGTTTTTGGTTTTAGAGAGTGCAGCTTTTACCTGAATAGATGTGATTACAGGGACTCGGCATTCTTCCTGTAAAGTTATGGGCCCTTTAGGGGGTGAGAGGAGGGTAAAGTTAGCACTGAACCTATTTGCCAGGATGTTGGCAATATCAGTTGGTGCTGTAATTTTCGTGCCATTGTGCTGTAACTCAGAGCAGATCTGGGTGTTGCCATTGAGATTCTTGACATAGCTATAGAATGCTTTGTGGTTGCCCTTAGAATCAGTGGCAATTTTGTTTTTGTAGCTAGCTTTGGAGGATCTTATAAGGGATCTCAACTTCTTACTGAGGCTGACCAGGGAGCTCCTCCACTCATGGGATTTTACTCTCTTTTGCAACAGTTTCTTCCTTTTGTTGTAGAGCTTGTTTATGGCAGGGGACCACCAGATTGGCTTCCTTTTTTGGAGGACAGAGTTTTGGTTCTGTTTGGGATAGCACAATCCATGCACTCATGTAAGTGCTTATAGAGTACATTTGTGTAGGATTCAGCAGTCGTAACTGTATTGTCCATCTTCATGGGTGTCATGAAGTTCACCACTTCTGTCTTAAGAAGCATGAAGTTGGCTTTGGAGAAATTTTTTACCATGGTTTCCTTAATGGTGGGTGGGGGTGGGATGCGGATATCTAGGGTGATTAGCTTATGGTTGGATCTGACCAATGAGGAGTTGATTTCAGGTGTGGAACACTGGTCATTCATGTTGGTAATGACTAGATCTAGGATATTGTTGCCCCTGGTGGGGGTGGTAATAAGTTGATCCAGGGCATTGGAATTTATGAATTCCAGGAAGCATTGAGCAAAGGAGTTGGTACATGAGTAGTTTTCCCAGTTAATGGTGGGGTAGTTGAAATTGCCCATTATTAGGGTGTTTGGTTGAACCCTAATATTTTCCAGTATATCAAGAAAAGAGGAGTGTGAATCATGGGGCATGGTAGGGGATATGTAGCAAGCTGCAATTTGGATTGCAGTTTTGCCCAGAGTTAGTTGCACTTGAATGGAGCTAAGTTTGAACCCAGAGGCACTTATTCTTGTAGAGGTAATGGAGTTATATATGCCCTGAGGTGCCCATGTAAGTTATAGTATATAGGGGAGACAAAACGTGAATTTCGTATTAGATTCATGGATCATTTGAGGGATATAAAGAATAAAAGGGAAGATAAAATGATTGCTTTACATTTTAAAATGTTGCATAATAGTGATATTAATTTATTACAAGGCACAATTTTAGAGAGAGTGGAATATTTACATATTAATGAAGATGTATTGAAACAGAAGTTATTGTATAAGGAAAGTATTTATATTTTAAAGTATAAAACATTAGTGCCTAAAGGCCTAAATAATGAGTTGAATTGGAAGTGTTTACTTTAAGGGGGTAATTTATTGTTTAATTATTAATTGACTGTAATTAATTATGTGGTATATAAATGTGTGTGTTTTTTTGAGAATTTGTTATTCCTTGAAGGTGGAAACACCAAAGCACTAGAATAAAAAGAATAAAAAGTCTTGCTTTGTTATTTGGTCTCTTTGTTTACCACAGTCGGTGGTTTCTTTTGGGTCAGAGTTGTTTGTGACATTATATTTGTGACATTATTTAGGCCTTTAGGCACTAATGTTTTATGCTTTTATACTTCAGCCCTCCTAGCCTTTACTAACATCATAAATCATAATTGCAACAATAATTATATATCCTCAGCCCACTTTTTGGATCTTTCCAAGGCATTCAATATGGTTGATCACCAACTTTTAATCCACACCCTGCAAACATTCTGTCTAGATACTGGAGCCCTCCAATGGTTTCAATCCTACCTGAATGGTCGACAGCAGGCTGTCCTCTGGCAGAACAAACTCTCTAACCTTCTACCTAACACCCTCGGAGTACCACAAGGCTCTATACTAGGGCCCTTGTTGTTCTCCATCTTCATTAACGACCTTTATACTGTCATCCCAAAAGTCAGCTGTATCCAATATGCTGATGACTCTACTCTGATTTGCTCAGCCACATCTCCAGTAGAGTTATGGTCAGCTACCCAGACCACCTTTAATACAATAGAAAACTGGCTTTCTGAACATTGTCTGATCCTAAATCCCAAAAAAACTAAAATGCTGTTATTTTCACCAACACGTAGGTCTACCGCTTTCACCTTTACCATAAAATCAAATGATGGCACAATAATCTCGCCTGACCCATCTACAAAACTATTAGGTGTCATCATAGACAATAATCTAAAATTTGACCTACATGTTAACCAAACTATCAAAACCATCAATAAAAAACTAGGGTCACTTTACAGAATAAAAGCCTTCCTAACCCCTCCAGCTAAAATTGCCATAGCTCGCTCTCACCTTCTTTCAACCCTTCTGTATGCATCCCCTCTACTCTCGAATTTGAACAAGACTGTCCTTAACAAACTCAATTTGCTACAACCACATTGCCAGGTTTGCCACTGGGCTACCATTTAGGACACATCATTGCATCAATCTAAATCAGCTTGGTTGGCTTGAACTACCCAGCCTAATCCAGTATAACCAATTGATTATGGCCTATAAAATCCTCTATAATCCGGACAATACTCCTGCACTTAAAAATATTATCACCCCCTATAACAATCCTAGACCGCTTCGATCCTCTAACAAACTACTAATTCAGACTAGCAAAATTAATAACACAGCCGGTGATTCTCTCTTTGCAAACTCTGTAAGTAGATCCTGGAACTCTCTTCCAGCTGATATTACCTTACTTTCCACCTTAGGTAAATTTAAAACTAGACTCAAACAACATTTGTCACTTAACTGGCTATGTCAATGTATCAAGCCTGGCTAATTCTCTCTAGAATGTGTAAAAATCTGTTAACCAGTTTACTGTGTAATTTAATTTAATCCTGACTTGTGCTCAGGATTAACTGTAACGTGTGGAACATGTTTAACTTGCTTACTTATGTAATCTCTGTAAATAGTCTGTTTGTAATATGTAATGCTGGTATTATGTAATGCTGTATCTGCTTACCCTTGGAGCTTTTCTCCCCGGGCCTCTGCTGAAAATGGACATGCGTCCAGTCGGACTATCCCGGTCAACAAATGTAAAATAAAAATAAAAATAAAAAAAATATTTGGCAGGAGAAAGGAGAGTATTTTTGTATTTTCTATTTTCGTGGTATGGCTTCTGATCCAAATGTGGATGTCCCCCGTGCATTTTGAGTAGATTCTGCATCTTTGCTGGGAGTAGCTGGAGGTTTGGGATCCCAGGTGGGCTCCCAGAGAACTATGGAACATTATCTGAATGGTTCTGTGCAAGTATTGGAACCAGTTATGGATAACCATCAAGTTAATACAGGTACTGGTCCTTTGTCTGAGGTATTTATCAAGGAAAGGGCAAAAAGAGTATCTGCCCCTTTTAATTCAGTAGGGCAGATGTTGAGTGTAATACCTTCTGAGAAGAGGGAACTATGTGATAAATATGAAAAGCTTTTGGAGAAAGAAACAAGAACTTATTTCAACATTTTGGGACTACAACATTATTTTGACCTTGATATTACACCTAAAGGTCTCCGGTTTATTAAAAATCCTAGTACCCCTTTTGACTTGAATTGTCCCATAGGCAAACAGTTTAAAGAGCGCTGGTTAAAAGCTTCACATAAATGTGTAGTAGAATGGGTACACATTTTGCTGGAAAGAGATCAAGTGAAGCATAAAAAATTGAAGCAGGAACTGGCGTCTCTTTCACAAACTATCAGCAGTTCTATGAATATGCAGAACATCAATGCTTTTTTAGAGAGAACTAATAAAAAATTGCTCTCTCTAGAATCGGATCTTGTTGATCAGAAAAAAATATAAGTTAATAAGGAACATTAATGACTATGAAGCAGGGTGTGCTTTTTTGTTTCCATCCAATCGGAAAGTAGGAAATCGGCAACGTCAGCACGTTAGGTTTAAAAATGCTGTTTCTACTTCGTTTGCATCTTCAGAAGGGAAGAGTCATTATGAGATGGATGGAAGTGAGGAATTTCCCGATTTACCTCAGCTGCAACATCCGGAGGAACATCGGCATACATTTCAAAGCCAGGGAGACCAGCAACAGTACCGGCAAGGGCAGAAATGGAACAGGAATTACGGGACCAATGGCGGTAATCCAGAAGGAGGTTAAAGAACAGACTTTAAACAGGGACATAGTAACGGACATTACCATAACAAAAGGTTCAGACATTGAGGTATGTACTGAACCTAGTTTAGTGTTGAATTTATCACAATGTAATTTAACACAAGAACAAGTGTCAATATTGGATTTGGGGCTTAAGTTTGTGTCCACTGTGTTACCTAGGGGGCATATAGTTAAGCAAGAAATGGTTAAATTTATATGCAAATTGTATTTAAGATATAATTTTGCTATGCATTCAAAAAATAATAATGTGAGCAACAATTCTTTGCTTTGTGAATCTGATGAAAGTTTTTTTTTTCTTGTCATGAAGAGGCCATAGAAATGTTTGATGTTAATGATGACGAGATTATATCTCCTGATGCGTATTGTAAAAGTGATGTATCAACTACACCGGAGTTCAACAAATTCATGCCGCCATTTGAAAATGCACGTATTTCTCAGTTTAGTTCTATGATAAGATTTGGAGGAGAGAATATTTGTGATAAAGTTCTGCAAAATAAACATGATATCCTTTATAATTTAACTTTAAAAGAGTGGCAGGCATTAAAAGTGTTGAGGAATAGGAAGGATATAATAATAAAACCATCGGACAAAGGGAATAAAATAGTGATTATGAACACATTACAATATTACAGAATGTGTATGGAGCATCTGGAAAATGTTAACATGTATGGGAAATGTGATAGGATTAAATATGAACAAGCAGTGACTGAATATGAAAAAATGTTAGAAAAAAGTGTTAGGCTAGGCTATTTCACTGAGAAGGATGTTAGGGTTGGTTATTTAACAGAAAAAGTAAATAGCTGTTTTCTTTTGCTTGCTTAAAGTGCATAAGAGCATGGAGAATCCTCCTGGTAGACCTATCATCTCAGCTTGCAAATATTTTCTACATAATGCTGGTTTGGTATTATATACAATATTGTTACCATATGTTCAGAGATCCCCAGCATACATACAGGATAGTTTTGATTTTTTAAGGAAAGTTTCCTCTTTAACTTGGAATAAGAATAAATATTGGCTGGTGGTTGATGTTAAAAGTCTGTATACCACCATAAAGCATAGAGATGGTTTGGAAGCTATTGCATATTTTTTTGGGAGATAGCCCCTTCTCGAATTTTGTAGTTGATATTTGTTTGTGAGGGTGGCAGGGATAAAGTTGATGAGTTTATGTTGGAAATGCATAAGAACCCTTTTGGCTTTTCATTTGATGGGCTTCAGAAAGGTAATAAAGTTATATACCTGGACCTCGTATTGGAGGGAAAGAAAAATGGAGGTATTTCATCAAATATTCATAGAAAATTTGTTGATGATAATCAATATCTTCACGCTACTAGTTGTCACCCACCCCACGTTTTGAAGGCCTTACCCTTTGGGGAACTATTATGAATTTCTATGTAGCGAAAAGGATTTGCTATTAAGTGAGATAGGACAGACCAGAAATATGTTTTTAAGAAGGGGGTATGATCCGGATATTATGCCGGAAGCCCAAAGTAGAATGTGGGAAGAAATGAGAACTGGTAGTAAAGTGAGGGACAATAACAACAAGTATAATTATAATGATACTTATTTTACATATGAAAATAGAATGAAAAATAAGAATTTGGTGGATCCAATCTATTATGTGTCAGTTTATAATATCAAAAGTGAAGAAATGGGGACACTAATAGAGTACTACTGGAAATATTTGGCGGAAGATAGGTTTTTGGCAAATATTTTGCCAAGGAAACCTTTTTTCTCCTATAAAAGGGGAAAATTTGAGAGATATGGTAGTACATGGTAAATTTTGTATGCCAGCTATAGATATACCAGATACACCACCAGTCAGAGGAACTTTATGTTGTGACAAATGAAGTATATGTACACATATTGTAAATGTGTTTCATAGTATGAATGGAGCTAAGTTTGAACCCAGAGGCACCTATTCTTGTCGAGGTAAAGGAGTTATATATGCCCTGAGGTGCCCATGTAAGTTATATTATATAGGGGAGACAAAACATGAATTTCGTATCAGATTCATGGAGCATTTGAGGGATATAAAGAATAAAAGGGAAGATAAAATGATTGCTTTACATCTTAAAATGTTGCATAATAGTGATATTAATTTATTACAAGGCACAATTTTAGAGAGAGTAGAATGTTTACATATTAATGAAGATGTATTGAAACAGAAGTTATTGTATAAGGAAAGTATTTATATTTTAAAGTATAAAACATTAGTGCCTAAAGGCCTAAATAATGAGTTGAATTGAAAGTGTTTACTTTAAGAGGGTAATTTATTGTTTAATTATTAATTGAATGTAATTAATTATGTGGTATATAAATGTGTGTGTTTTTTGAGAATTTGTTATTCCTTGAAGGTGGAAACACTGAAGCACTAGAATAAAAAGAATAAAAAGTCTTGCTTTGTTATTTGGCCTTTTTGTTTACCACAGTTGGTGGTTTCTTTTGCATCAGAGTTGTTTGTGACATTATATTTGGCAGGAGAAAGGAGAGTGTTTTTGTATTTTCTATTTTTGTGATATGAGTTATATCCTGGTAATGCAGGGGTACTCTCTAATGCCTTGAACCAGGTCTCAGTCACTGCACAGATATCGATGTTCTCCATTTTAAGGAGTGCTTCGAGTGAGTGAGTGCATTTTGAGATTTAAACTTCTAGCTTTGAGTAGCGTTACCCTCAGTTTTTGCTTGCCTGTTCCTGTTACAGTGGTGAATTTGTCATTTGAACCTTGCCTAAAAAAGGCACTATAGGGGTGGCAAGAGCCTTAGCCAGTAACCTGAATCCCAGGGACGACAGGTGCAGGCCATCTCTGGCAAAGCATCATATAGAAAAACAAGTAGAAAATTAGCCCTAAGAGTTAGACATCAATTGTATGCCATTAAGACAAGTAATATATGTGTGTGTGTGTGTGTGTGTGTGTGTGTGTGTGTGTGTGTGTGTGTGTGTGTGTGTGTGTGTGTGTGTGTGTAGAGCTCACATAGCCAAATTCCAGGAAAATGACTCAATATAATTTCTCAAGCAATCAAATCTTGGCATGCATAAATTCCCTACTGAAAAATAAATAAATAAAACAAAATATTTTAAAATTGTTAAGGAGGAAAACAAGTAGCAGGAAATTGATGAGGAGGATCCATTACATCACCTTCACTATTTGTAGGATTTGACTGAAGGCTTGGATCAGTTTGACAACTCAGCAGCCATCTCTTTCCATTACCCACAGTGCATTGCAAACTTTCTTCTCTTCAGATCAGTTTTGCAACTCTCAACGATGTATTTGAAATGGCCTCATGCTTTTTTAATTATGCTTTTTGTGATGAAAAGACTTACCTTATTCTTTAAATTGTGTTGCCCACAATTTCCTGTGATTTCTGACTACAAATCTAGTCAGATCCATCATTTTCTACCTGACATTCAGCAACAATTTAAAAAACCTTTACCCCAAAAGCGAAATGCACTTATCTCAAAAAGGGTCATGTAACATAAATACCTCTCAGCTCATCTACTCTCTCTTCTACTGCTATTTTAGTTTATTTAATTCTATGAAACAATTCTGCTTTGAAATTAGGACCTAATCTATGTACACTGTTAGCATTGTTTTACTGATTGTAAAAATTTCAACCGAGTGATACAACCATGAAATATGACTTAAGACCACCAAAATGGCAAAATATGTTCAAAGAAATGACAGCAAGACAAAAGTAATAAAAGTAATCAAGGAAGCAAAATATTTCTAGAGCGTTTTCGTTCTTTAATCATACAAGAACTTCATCGGAACACCAAACATCACTTCCTCTCCTGTTTTATATTCACAATTACCAATCAGAAGTTAACAGTTAACTGTAAAGTGTGTCAATCAATTCCCCATTCCATTTTAAAAAGATGCATCTATATCTTACCCCTAAGTATAATTAATGTACAAATAACCATGAAAACAGTAAAAATGACAATGACCAAATAGTAAAAAAATAAAAATATAAACAATAAATATAAAAATAATAGATAATTTAGATCAATTTTTTTCTTATAATCTTTGTGCTTGTAAAAAGCATTTAATATTTTTGTGTTCATTCAATCCAGGATTTTTTGTCAGAATTTAGCCTTATCTGCCATTCCGTCTCTCTTCACTCTAGGAAATTATTACAGTCTCCCTCGAAAATGTCAACTGCTACACTCTCCAACACAAAAAAACAAACTTCCTGAAATTCTCACATTCCAAAGAATGCTTGGCTAGAGCATGACTAGTATCATGTTTTTTTAGTGGCAGTGATATGTTTATGCACTCTTTTAGTGTTTCCTTATGGTTTCCCCTACATAAAAACTGTCACAAGTCTCACATAATGCTATCTACAGTATTCCAATAGAATTACAATTGTAATAACTTTTAGTCCAAAAAGTTTTATCTATACTCTTTATGTGTATGAAAGACATGTCCATTACATATCTACAAAATGTACAATTGTTACATTTGAATGTTCCAAAAAGATTGCTATTAGTGTTTCTCCAATTATTAGAGTTTTCAAACAAAATTTTCAAACTCTTCCCTCCTTTGTAAGTGAAAGTGTGTCACCCACCACTTTTGCCAAGTCCTTATTACCTAAGATTATTTTCTAATTTGTATTTAAAACTTCCAGCACAGTGCCCATGTCTCTAGTTACTGGTAATGGAAATACTCTGTTGAAAGAATTAAATGTTGTTTCTTTCCTGGTATCACAAGATGTTACATTCTACTGATTATCCCTAAGAATAGGTTTAAATTTACTGTGCGTCTTATGGAATATTTTTGATATATTGTCCAAAAATCAGTCTGATAACCTCTTTCTATGAATAACCCTTTCAATACCTTTGCTTCTGTAAAAAATAACATCATCATTAGTCATTCTGCTTAACCTGATGAATTGACCTTTAATTACTTTATGTTTCATGAACATGGGATTGTGGCTGTGTATGTGTAAATAATTATTAAGAAAAGTTTCCTTTCTGTATGCTTTACTCTCAAATTTCTTGATGAATCTGTTGATTATAGTAGTCAAATCTAAGAAATTTCTTAAGAGTGTAGGGAGGCTGAATGGCAGATTCCATCATTTGAGAGATATTTATAACCTCCCTATCCATTAAATTATTAAACCTATCTATTAAGCCTCGCCTAGACCTTTGCTGCCTTTAACTAACTGCTTGTTTTCTCCACTTTTGCTGATGGCCAAGGATGCAGGATACCTGCCTAGGTTGTCCAAATTTTTACCTCTGCCTATAGGCTCAATACCAGAAAGACAGCAGGTGGACATGCTTTATGGTTTGAGTTCCCTCATATGGACTGGATCTACCCTTAGCTCCTTTGATAGCTGTCCTTGAATATCTTTATCTAATTTTTGACTCTGGTGTTAGTTACTGCTCTGTCAAGGTCTATGTTTCAGCCATATGTAATTTTCAACAAAGTTTCCACAATGCTTTTCTGGTTTCCCCTTAAAGCGTACAAGGACTTTTAGAGGTATGATCAAACCCCTGGTTGATTGTCCTGCATCCTCCTGGAACTTGAATTCTATATTTCAGAATTTTTTTATTAAATAATATTAATTAATTAATGTACTTCTTTTTTGTTTCCACAACTGACATCAGCTTGCGCCTCCTACTTTCCCTAGCTATTCTAATACAGGGAAATGTGGCTTACTCTGTTAGATTTGTACAGGGCAACGGCAGTAAGAAAAGGCTGTCTCTCCCTGCACTGCTCATAGGTTGGGTTATAAGGTCTATAACGTTACCTCATCCAGGTGGTTTAGTGAATGTATATAATTATGTTATGAGAAATATGGCAAATCTATGACATCCACTCACATTGTACATTTAACAGCAGCAGTGGCTTCATCTCAAGCATATCCCACTAATGCATCTCTGGATGAAATATGTGCAGTTGTGACATGTACTTTTATGGACACCTTCAAAAGATAGTAAGATGGATCTCCAGATCAGCTTCCTTTATTTTGGTCTACCATACTGTGTGGAATGCTTTTATAACACTGTCAAATGAGTCAATATGGGGATGAAGAAGATTGTATAATTTGAAATATGAAGAGTATATATTTACTTTAATTATAGATCTAGAAAATCTAGTTCCATTCTTATAATAACCAAATGCCTTCCTTTAAATTTTGGAGGTAAGGCCTGGAGTATGTCAGAAGAAAACTCAGCTTTTATTGGTTACACTTATTGCTGCTTCAGTCTTCAGCAGCATATTTTAGATTTAAAGAGAAAGAGGAGTGATGTGCATTATAGGTAAAAGGGGGGTACTGGACCTCAGAAAGTTTTTAGGTGCCTATTTGACTTGAGCCTTCTGTCACATCATATAGTTTTGAAAATGATCTGCTCAGATCATCTAGATTTGTTGTTATAGTATGTACAAACGTATTGCATATTTAATAATGGTACTGCATGCACTGCACCCACCACCACATCCCTGCTAAAAATATACTAACTTTGAAACTGCGTTACCTCAGACATAGAGACTTTGTTCTGTTTTCAAGCAAACCAAGTATTTCTATCACTTCAAGGTAATGAGGTCTTGGAGAAATCTAATAAATTAGTAAAGACAGAAGACAGCGTGCAATATTTGTCAGCGTGGAAAGAGATGGTCAACAGGCCATGCTGCTTTGCCAGGGATGGTCTGCACCTTTCCACTGTAGGCTTATGAATATTAGCTAAAACATTGTCTTCCCCATAGAGCCTTTTTAGGCAATGCCAAACTAAAAGTACTTCCAACATAGCAAATCAAAACCAGGAAAATCTAAAGGTATTACTGCTCAGTGCTAGGGATCTACACAAAAAACTCCACTACCTAGAAATTCTCTTTACCCTAGAGAATGCTGATGTCTGTGCAGTCACTGAGACATGGCTTAAAGCCATGGAGAGTGCAACAACAGTGCAAGGTTATAATACCTTCCACACATTTAGGCCAGCTACTTCAAAGGCAGGGACTAAAGGTGGTGGTGTCTCTGTTTACATCAAAAATAAATATACTTCAAGGCTGGTCAAACAGGAAAATGCACTTGAGCTCCTCCATGTTCAAATCACCATAGATAAAATCCAGTACCACTTCACTGCAAGATATAGGTCCCCCTCTATAACCCAGGAAATCCATACCATGTATTTAAACTTATTAGAAACACAAACCATACAACCCAATACCATATTCATGAGTGACTTTAATTACCTCACTATTAACTGGGAATCCTATACGACACCAAAAGTACATTCACAGAGAATCCTGGATTATGTAAACTCAAACTCCCTGGACCAGATAGTCAATACACCAACCAGGAATGTAACCATACCCGATCTAGTCCTTACTAATATGGGAGACTGCTGCACACCCCCTACTGTAATGCCTTCCCTGGTAAGGTCAGACCACAAAATCGTCTCCTTCAAACTAAAAATAAAACCTGGACCCCCATCTAAACCTGGAATATTCAAAAAATATTCTAAGGCTAACCTCCTGCTATTAAGTGAGAACCTGACAAAATGTAAAGCCCCCATAAATCCTGAGAACACTTCTGCCTATGCAGAACTGTTCAGAGAAATCCAGTACAAGCATGTTAATAGAGGCACAGAGGCAGCTGTACCCACCAGGAAGAAGTACAGAAGTATCTCAAAAAACAAGCCACCTTGGTGGAATCACAAAATCAATTGGCTGTATAACAGGAGGAAGAAAATCATGGCAAAAATTAGGAGGTGCAGCACCCAGCAGGATAAATGCACTCTCATCAAATTAAACAAACAACTCAGAGGATAGATAAAGTCTACCAAAGCCAAATTTGAGGTAAGTTTGGTCTCCCAGACCAAGGACAACCACAAAGCATTCTTTAGCTATGTCCGCACCCTCAAAGGCATTACACAATTGTGTGCAGAGCTCATTGTGAATGGAGCCACCTATACTGAGCCAGAAGATATAGCAAACCTCCTGGCTGATAAATTCAGCACTAACTTTACTCTTCTTTCCCTCTCAACCTTCCCTCAGGAAATATTATCAAATATAACACCCCCTACTATCACTAGGGAACGGTCCTTAATGCTCTCTCTAAGACCAAGAACACTGCATCAATGGGCCCAGACAATATGCCAGGATGCCTTCTAAATAGCAAATATGACCTATCAGGGCCTCTGGAATTATTATTTAACTGGAGCCTCCAAAAAGGATTTGTGCCTTATGAATGGAGAAAGGCAACAGTCGTCCTTCTGCACAAAGGTGGGCCATCTATAGACCCTGGAAAATACAGACCCATAAGTCTCATTAGTCTTATATGTAAAGCCATGGAAAGAATTATAATGGAGATGATCAACAGAGATATAGTAAACCTCCAGACACTGGACCCAACCCAGTTTAGTTTTGGCAAGGGTAGATCGTGCCTACTCAACCTGGTGGATTTCTTTGAGAAGGACACCAAAGCAATGGATGAGGATAAAATCATTCACACCATCCACCTTGACCTGGCCAAGGCATTTGACACAATATCCCACTCGGGCATTATTGACAAACTCAACAGGTTGGGTACAAACCCATATGTCACCAAGTGGATATCCAACTGGCTCACAAACTGGATCCAGGAAGTTAGAATTGGGGAGTCCACCTCTACAAAGAGGCCAATCATAAGTGGAGCCCCTCAGGGATCAGTTCTTGGACCGCTCCTTTTTGGCATTTACTTCTCAGAAGTCAAGGCTAATGTTAGTGGTCTCTGGCTGACTAAATTTGCAGATGATTGCAAATTATGAGCTGTCACTGAATCTCAAACTGACACAAATGTTCTCCATTAGGGGCTGACAAAGACAAACAACTGATGTCAGAGTGATGGACTAAAACTAAAAGCCAGAAATGCATAATAGTATCCTTTGAGAATTCATCCGTTCCTGGTAACCAGTAGTCAGACTTAGGGACACACATAGATAGTAATCTAGCCTTTGATCATGACGTGTGAGGAAATCATTCTATGCTGCACATCTTATAACAAAGGTATAGCATCTAAGTCCAAGGAAGTCATTGTTCCACTGTATTTAGCATTCATCAGACCAATCACTGAGTACAATGCCTCCTTTGGTATGTACCTAACCTGGCATATCCAACAATTGAAATGTCTATGGAGGTTCCTCACTAAAAGAATACTAGGTGCAAGTAGTATGTCCTATGCAGACTGCCTCAAGGCCCTATCCCTGTATTCTGTCTCCTACAGACCTTTGAGGGGAGAGCTATGCCTGGCATACAAGGCAATGTCAGACCCCACTCTGATGGACCTCCTGCATATCCATAAAACAAGCAGTACCAGAAATACCCATTCTAAAGACTTAAAACCTTGCCTGTGATATAAATAAGACCAGCTGGAGAGATAGGTATGTATCCCAGAGACTACCCCGTCTATGGAACAGGCTCCCCATCCATGTGAAGCAGAGTTCCTCCCTAACGCAATTCAAGTGCAACTTGGACAATTGGATGGGAAACCAAAAATTCATCCCTGGTTTGGCAACTATGTCTCTAATGGAAACAGGTAACCTGTAAATGATTCATCTCACAGGCCCATGCTTATACTTATCAAGGGTATCAGAACTTGTCAGAGATTTGGGATGCATGGCTAGGCTTAAAAAGGCCCTTGTGGTCATTAGCCTACTACACAGCTCTCTGAATCACAACTCCTTTCCAGAAAGAATGGTTCAGCAGTGCCACCATCTCATAAAGTTTCCTTAAGGGGACCAGCCTTAAATCACAGCTTCTTCTTAACATCTAATGCTGTAGTTTCAGATTCCCAAATATACTTCACATAGCCTGAAGAATTTAGTGTACCAAACGGTTCTACTCATGTGTCTTGCTACCATCCACAAGACACTTCTGGTGGCAACATTATGTTATGTTACAATATAATTTTCTCTCTCACTGTATAGACAGACAGATAGATACGGGTATCTCTCCCCCTCACTGTACATTTATATATATATATATATATATATATATATATATATATATATATATATATATATATATATATATATATTTTATTTTTTTTTTTTTTTAATTTATTTTACATTTATTTATTTTACATTTGTTTACCGGGATAGTCCGACTAGATACATGTCCATTTTCATGGGAGGCCCGGGGAGAAAAGCTCCATATAGACAAACTTACATAGCTTACACAGAAGTTAGCAAACAATTATAAAAACAATGTGATTATATACAATGAGTTAGTGGTGTTCCCTAGTAGGGACTCACAATTCTCATGGACAGACAATTAAAAGTAAGAGACATCAGATTGGAAGCAGAGCTTGGTGTTGTAGTTACAAGTTATGATAACTGCAGAATATGCTTTTAGTTTATAACTTAATCAGAGTTGGTACATGGGCATAGCCAATTCACTTTGAGATACTGTTTGAGTTTTTTTTTTTGAAGAGACTTTTGGAGGATTGTAGGGTTATATAGTTTGGCAACGAATTCCAGGTTTTGCCAATGAAGTTGGCAAAGAGGGATTCACCAGCAGAGTTATTGGCTTTGTGGGTTTGGACCAGTAGTTTATCAGCTGACCGTAGGGATCTTAGGTTGCTATATGGCTTAATAATATTTTTAAGTGAGGGGGTATCCTCAGGGTGGTACAAAATTTTGTGCACTGTTAAGAGTTGATTGAATTCAATTAAGCTGGGCAGTTCTAGCCACTCTAGTTGTTTAAGGTTCTGGCAGGGTTGGGTTCTACAGGTGGATCCAGTGGTGAATCTGGCAATATGATTGTAGCTATGGGACAGTTTACCTAGTTCGGATTTGTTGAGGTTTGAGAGTACAGGTGAGGCATATAAAAGAGTAGAGAGTAGGTGTGAACAGGCTTTTACAGTCCTAGCTATTTGTTTCTATGCAGTGATCCAAGCTTCTTATTGATGGTCTGTATGGTTTTGTTGACCTGTAGGTCAAATTTGAGATTATTGTCTATGATAACCCCTAGCAGTTTGGTGTGATTATCTGGGGAAATAGTGATACCATTGTTAGACGTGACAGAGAATGAAAGTGTGGTGGATCTACTAGTTGGAGAGAAGAGTAGAAGTTTAGTTTTATTGGGGTTCAGAAGTAGGCATTGGTTGGTGAGCCAGTTCTCGATAGTGTTAAATGTATTTTGGATTAAGATTTGCAAGTCGGATGGGAAGGTGGCTGAGCAGATGAGAGTGGAATCATCTGCGTATTGAATGCAGGTGGCTTTAGGGATAGCAATGTGGAGGTTGTTGATAAAAATAGAGAAGAGTAGTGGACCTAGTATGGACCCTTGAGGGATGCCAAGTGTGAGAGGTAACTGGCTGGAGAGTTTGCCCTGCCATAGTACTGCCTGCTGTCTACCATTCAGGTAGGACTGGAACCACTGGATAGCAGGCTTGTTGAGGGAAATAGATTTTAGTGAAAGAATGAGAAGTTCATGGTTGTCCATGTCAAAGGCTTTTGATAGGTCAAGAAAGAGGGCAGAGGTTAGCCTACTGACTTTCCTGTTTTGGTTTATGGCAGTAGTAAAGGATAGGAGGGCTGATGTGGTGCTGTGGTATGGCCTGAAACCATTCTGGGAGTCGGATAGTAAGTTATTCTGTGAAAGGTATTGCATTAGTTGCTT
>NC_056750.1:638053187-638073187 GCF_019279795.1 Protopterus annectens
TCAAGGTAGTTGTTCCGGAACTTCTGTTTCCTGTATATGTTGGAGGAAACATTTTTGGAGACTGGGTCTAGGGACAACGTGACATCCAGAAATTTGACTTCATTCCCTTTGCCTGAGAGGGTGAAGTCCAAAAAGGCTATGCTGCAGTTTATTCTGTCTAGAAAGGTTTCGAGTTCTTCAGGTGGTCCTTCCCAGAGGAAAAAGATATCGTCTATATAGCATTTATATAGACGAGTGAACTCAAACCCCACAAGGTTGGTGAGAATGTCCATCTCCCACCAGCTTAGAACTAAGTTGGCCGTAAGCTGGTGCCATTTTGGCTCCCATAGCCAGCCCTTGGAAATGTTGGTAAATCTATTCATTGAAAGAGAAGAAATTATTTTCCAGTACTATTTCTAGTAGTGAAATCCATGTTTGAACTTGGTGTGGTGGGGTTTGGGTGCAATTTGCTAAGTATTTTCCCACACTGTCTAGCCCCTGTTGGTGGGAGATACTGGGGTACAGTGCCACTACATCCAGCATGACAAGGGTGCAGTGGTTTGTAACTGGGGGTAGCTGGTGAATAGCGTTTAGGAATTCTCAGGAGTCTCTAAGGTAGTACTGGGACTCCTGAACTATCGGGTTTAAGTAGTATTCCTGAAGCACCGAGATATATTCCATTTTGGTCTTTTTAGACACCACTTTGTCTCAGGGGTGGGTTGTTTGGTTCTTTGTGCCTTTTTGGATCCCAAACATTTTCCTGATTTGGAGAGATGGTACTGTCATGAAATCTCACTCCCAGTTGGATATACAGTCTTTCTGATAGTGGTCAACTAATGCTTTGTCTATATTTCAAAATCTTAGATCGACCGTCTCTAGGAGCACAGTTTTGTAGTATGCTATGTTGGAAAGTGTGGTCATCATCTTGTTAATATAAGTGCTGGTGTCCATTAGAATGATACCAGCTCCCTTGTCAGCCTTCATGATAGTAGTACTTGGTTCATTTTTGAGCTGTTGTAATGCTTTTCTCTCAAGAGTTGAGAGGTTAAACCACTTGGTGCATGGTTTCTTTTCCAGGGAGACTCTAACTTCATTCTTGCAAACCTTGGAGAAGATACTGAGGGTTTGATTGAGGGGAGGGTTAAATGTGGTTCTTCTCCTCAGTGGGCTGTTGGTATTACTGTCAGACCCTTCCTCATCACTATCAGATGGGGAAGGAGGCAGTATCTGGTCTGGGAAAGTGATACTCCTTTTTGGGGGAGTGGAGCCTGTAGCTGGCTGGTAGCTTGGGCTGGTGGCCCCTAAGTACTGAATGGCATACCCTTGGCTGTCTGAGAACCCTTACTCTTTAAAAACATATTGCTTTTAATATCTTGTTTAAGGTTCAATTTTCTGCAAAATAATTTCAGGTGCAGTACTACGTTTGTGATGGAGGCCCTTTGGGTTGGAATAAATTTTAGTCCTTTTTTCAGTACTGCTTTGCTTTGTTCATCTAGCTTAAGTTGTGAGAGGTTGAAAATGTCCTGTGTGGGGGAGGGATCAGAGGTGTTGTCTGGTGGAGTTAGCATCTCTGTCCTTGAGATCTTCCTCTCCCTCTCCCCCTCCCTCTCCCTTGGCCTCTTCCTCTGGGTGTCCTTGAGTATGTTTGGCTGTTTAGTGGGTCCTGGGATAAAAAATGGTTTGACTGGGATTCTGTGATCCTATCCACATTGGGAACTGGTACATTGTTTGCCGACCGTAGGTTGTAGTTGCTTACCCTGTGGTTTTCTGCTGTGCTGCTGCTTGTTTTGGTGGCTGTGAGCCTCAGGAAGCTAGGCTGCTCTTTATCCCATGGAGGGATGTAAGTCGGTGTCTCTCTCATGCTTGTAACCCTTTGTGGCATCCTGTGAGCATTGTTACGAGGCTTAGAGTCAGTTTGCTGTTGGTAAGGGGGTCCGCCTTTCCATGAGTAGGCTTTTAACAGGTAGGCTGCCTTTCATTTGTACTTCTCTATGTCTCGGGCTAGCTTTTTCTTTTTTCTGAGGATGACTGTGGCCTCGTGTCTGGCTAGCCTGGAGTCGAATGACATCCACTCAGTCTTGTTGGCTTGTAAGGACAGGTGCGTGAGAATGCACTTGTTGAGGGTCTTTATATCCTCATTTAGTGTGTCCTTTCTTTTCTGGCTGTCCTCAATGAGTAGTCTGAGGACTTTCAGGCCCACTTCATTGAAGATTTCGCAGAGGGCTGGGTAGAGTGTGCTATTGTGATCTATCCCATTTGAGAACTTGCTCACTCTTAGGCCTTGCGGCACTTTTTCTTCATTTATGCACCTGGAAAGGTAATGAATGCCCAGTTCTATGCTCTTGCATTTGGATAAGAGCTTTTCGAGTTTGTAAATAAGGTGCCTGCAGTTCCCTGGGGTAGTTGAGCTTTTTATCTATACCTGCCTGTAATCAGGGCAACCAGTGTTGTACTCCATAGCTGCTACTCTGAGGAAAGGGATGTGGCTGTTCATTGCCAGGATTCTTTCCATGAAATTCATGTTTTCGGATGGGTAATCAAGTTGATGGTCTGGTGGCAATTGGCTTGTTCACTCATGCATTGGTGGGTCTGTGTGGAGCCATACTTTTTAGGATTTCATGTGTCTTTTGTACTACTTCATTGACCGAGTCCCATGCTGAAGCCAATTCTGCTGGTAGGCTATGGGCCAAGAGGTCTAGCAGTTCCTGGTTTCTTTCTGGGGTTGGACTACTTGTATAATCATACACACACACACACACACACACACACACACACACACACACACACACACACACACACACACACAGTTATATATATGGATCTAGGGCTATTGCACAAAATCACATTTCCACGAAATGTAAATGGCCGAACACACTTTAGCAAAAGTGCTTTTCACCAAAAAAGCGCTTTCACTAAAGTGTGCAAAAAAAAAAAAACACCGTACTCATGTTTACGTAGGGGGGCAAGCCCCACACCTCCCCTACTTTTATATTCTCACTCCGAGATCACACTACAGTAGGGAAAAGAGAATAATTCCTTATCCGTACCATAATGCAACCTCAGCAATGGCCATTTTGTCATTATTTCCATTTTCTTGAGCTCACTTTAGCAAAAGTGTATTTGCGGTGAAAACGCACTTTCGTTAAAGTGTGTTCGGTAGTTTCGGTTTCAGTTAAAAGAGCTTTCGCTCAACAGTACAAGACCCATATATATATATATATATATATATATATATATATATATATATATATATATATATATATATATACATATACATATATATATATATATATATATATATATATATATATATATATTTATTTATTTATTTTATTTCATTTTATTTTATTTGCTCCTTTAGTTAGGGGCATATCACCTTAGCTGACCGGTAAGGTAACCCAGTTCAGAAAACTTTTTTTTTTTCTTGGTGTTCCTTAACATAGAGGTGTAGCAGATCACGGAGCAGCACTGGACATAAAATGAGCCAGCTTTGGATGCAGATCCTTAAGGAGAATAACCAGAACCTTAGAAAATATTATATTCATAAAGTAGCAATATGTAATCTAAGAACTATGCCAACTCAGGAATGGAGAAAGGAGATTTCCCAATAAGAATGATTCCAAATAATTGTATACAAAGTAGACAACTTGAGGCTGAAATCGTAAGAGGATCCTAGGTATTGGGAGCAAATAGCTTGACAGATTAATGTAAATGAGTGAGATGAGAGGAAGCAGAAGTTTGGACTGCAGGTTATAGACTGCCGCTCTATATGAGGGACTAATAATAGAGTATAAGCAAAGAGAAAAGGACTGGCATGTGTTAAGTGAAAAACCAACTATGCCCAATATGTAAGCAATGACAAAATAACATGAATTTTGTTTATGGAACCAGATGAGATGAATAGCATAGACTATGAGATATTTGAGTGAATGCAGCTTTATTAAATTATCTCTTTAAAAAAGAGACAATATGGAGAATGTGGGAAAAAAAATCAACGTTATGAGTTCAATCACAGACAGAGCAGATTTACTGAGACAAAATGTTGCTGTGATATACTGTCCCATGAGCTATGGTTGGCTTGGTGAGTTTATCATGGGGGTGGGTTTGGCACAATCATTAAGGTCTTCACCTTACAAACACAAGGTACAGAGTTTAATTCTGACCTCAGGATATTGGCTAGGCTTACAATGGCCCCTCATGGTAGTTAGCCTTGTATGCACCTATGAACCTATGGACTTATGAGTCTAGGGCATGGAAATACATAAAATCTGCAAAGAAAAGAAGACTTAATAGTGACAGAGTGATTTTTTTTAGAATATGACCTAATACCTCTTGCAGGCTATGATGCTTTAGACCTAAAATATGAAATGTATTTAAATTGAAGTTTTGAGTGTTATGAAATATGAGCTTAAATGGTAAAAAATCACATATTGCTTCATATCTGTATATATGAAAAGGGCATTTTTATAAACATAATTTAAATATATACCTGCAGATGATTTACAGGTGTTTATTATTTCTTAATATTGAATTGTTTATGTACTTAACTAAGAAAAATCAATGTCATGATTCACAATGATATGCAGTGGTAGGCAGAAGTCTGTTAACATTTTACAACTTGACACCTGCAAAGTCATCATAGACTAAATAATCTCAGAAGCATCAAGTATGGACTAAGTTCTATGTAAAAACTTCAGATAAAACCTTTCTCTTATAAGAAATATTTAAGACATGATCTACCTGGCCCAGATCAGCCAAAAGATAAACAATTTGATGTATGGAAAAGAATCAGACATTCTGTTGAGAACATGAGATTGAATTATTATTTACCATGACTGACCAATGACTACTGCACTAATTTAGTAAATTGCAATTTTACTAAACAGTATTGAACAATCTCATATGAATGTGTTGAATTTTGATTATAACAAACCCTGCTTTTTCATTCCTGTCTGGATTTCTGACTGACACTTTGATGATCAATTCTTTGAAATGTAATTCCAAGGTAAGTATTTGTGAGTTTCATCTGCAACTGAGAGAAGTGAATTCTATTCTATGCTGTGCTACGCAGCATTATATTGTAGTGCATGGAGCACCATTATTGTGCTCCAAAGTTGGAACATTTATAAAGTGATTCTGTTGAGCAAAACTCGGCCATAACAGAGCTTTCAGAGGTGTGTAACAGTTGTTACACAACCCCCTAAGTGCTATTATGGCCAGGTCACATGCAAGGAATGTTCTTTTGCTCTCACCTGTCCTTGAATATTTTGCCTTATATTTTTTTATCTGTCAGTCTGTTTAAGTAACTTATTTAAGTAAAGTACTGCAATATCTAAAATTTTTCCCTGACTTTTCTTTAATTATATTTATATGCTGTCTGTGTGACAGCACTAGCTAAGTGCCTTACTGGCTTTCAAAATGGGTAAAACATTTTACACTCTTTTTTTGGGGTCTATATTAGATGAATGAAAGTTCATCTTAGTGAATGTTCACATGAGCAAAAATCCAAGAACTTGAAACTGCAATTGTGTGGGGCTGTGCCCCCCTCACCTCCCGCTAAATATATATTCCAACTCCGGGATCGCACTACGGTGAGGAAAGGGCAAATATTCCCATCTTCACTGTACTGCGATCTCACAATTGCGATTTCGAGTTCCGTAATTTTCGCTCATGTGAGCGTTTGCTAAAATGAACTTTCATTCATCTAATATAGACCCTTTTTTTAATATAACTGATTGTACATGGAGTGGATAAAGCCTGATGCGCTATCAGGTGTTATGATCGGGTTTCACTGATCATAACCAGTTATTATGTGTTCTCAGCATGGATGTCAAGATTCACTTTGAGCTTTGCTTTTGAGGAGAATTCCTTGGCATCCATAAATCGAACACATAGTAATAATAATAATAATAATAATAATAATAATAATAATAATAATAATAATATGGTTATGACTGGAGACCAAATCATAGTCCTCTATGTTTTGTTTTCAGTTAATCAATAATGTCCTATATTTTGCAGAAAAAGTTATATTAATGTCCATTTGAATTTTTTCTGTTCTTTACTTGTTTTTGCATAGCATGTATATACTTCATTGTTAAATGGTAATTGCATAGCTGGCATCTAGAGTGATATGAAGTATAACATTAAACATTAACATTTAGCAATTGTGCTTTCAAATAAAGAAGCAGTCTGACAAACTAATATTTTCCAGTGGTGGCTGGAAACAAAGCTCTTCTTCTGGAATTTGAGTTTAATCTTGACCTCCATGGTAAAGAGGCACATCTGTGTTAATTCCAAAGTGTAATATCAGGTTTCACTTAAATGTAGTTTTTAGATATAAATACATTATTCTCTTTGCAAAGGCCTAGAAATGCAATCATATTAAAGCAAGCATATATCTATATTTTATATTTTACATGCAGTTTCAACAGAAATAAATGGTTCAGTGAAGGATACAAAGGAGTTCAGAGAAATAACCATCAGTTTAAGATACTGATACATATAACATGTGCTAACAGAATGTGCAGTACATTGAGTACAGAGAGATCTTGTTTAAATGCTACAAGGATTGGAAACCAAGGTTAAAGAAGCATGTATAACTTGTAAGAAATTTACAGGGCTTTGATATTATAAGGAGAGACTCTTCAGGCACAGAAATCAGTAAGATAGGCTGGACTAATATGCAGAAAGTCATGGCAGTGCAGTCCACAGAAGTTCAGTACAAACACTCAAGACGGACTGCAGAAATTAGGACAAATATCCAGTATTCCAGAAAATGCAGAAGGCATGGCAGTAAGTATTAATTCTGACATCCAGGAGGAAATGAACGATGCTGAGTACAGAAGCTATGGACAATATAATGAATATAGAGGTGATGGACATTTTAATTCAGTCTATTTCAGTTTATCAGCACTTGTTATTTGAGACAGTAATATTTGATTCAGATATTGTTGGCATCCAACCTCTGTGCTGCTACCATATAATAAACCACTTTTATCAAACCTTGTGTGCAGACATTTATTCTGAAAAGTACAAGAAGATTTGGTCCATAAAGGAGAAACTGAGATATCTGGCACTTGTTTAGCATAGATCTGGGTAATTAAAATATAAAGACATTCACTCTAGTTCTTACAGCTTCATTACAGTATCTTACAGTTTCATACAGTCCTTTCAGTTCTTACACAAAGTATACTTCATTATTCATTATTATATGCATAGCCAATTCAGTCCATTTGATAGCAACTAATAACCACTGCAGTTGTAAACAAGAGCAGAACACAGAACATGATCTCTATATCAGATCATTTAGCAAAAACACAACAGTCGCAGGAATACATATTCATCTTTCCTGATAAATGGCAACACTTGTATGATGTAGTCAGTGTTTGCTTTTCTTGAATGAGATGGAGGAGTCACCCTTCCAGCGAAGTCCTTAATCAATTGTTGAATGTCGGCTCACTCATAAACAGAGAAAAATTATTTTGTTTTGCATTTGTTTACTGGGGTAGTAGGCTGATCCCAACTGCCCATTTTCAAATACTGCCTGGGTGAACTTTCACAGATTGAAGTCTTATGACAATAGCACTTATCCTGATACATAATAAGGCTGTTTGAAAAAAAAAAAAACTAAGATCGCTGCATCCCTTTCCTGACTTAGAAGACTTACTCGAGAAGCAAGGAAAACTAAAAAAAAGTCTCTGCTTACTAAAAGATTGAGCTGATAACATCAACTCAGTACTGTAATCATTTATGTTATCCAGGGGCATCAGGGCTTAACAATAACACTCTACACCATAAGGTACTCATGTGCCCACAGGCTCTGTATTGTGTGTGTGTTGTGGTCTAGTCTCATCATTCTCTTCATCTTCTTTCCCGTTACTGTTCCCAACCACAACACACCAGCTACTTTCTTTCTTTTCTCTGCATCTTGCTCTGTCATAGCAACCACCTGCCACTGCATGTCACACTCCCATCACATCCATAAACCTTATCTTAGGCCTTCCTCTTTTCAGGGCCTTCAACTCATTTCCATCCTTTTTTCCCCAATATATCCAGCATCCCTCCTCCTCAATGTCAACAAAATCCATCCTGCCTCTCTGTCCTCTTCAAATGTCTCAAACTGTCTCTGACCTCTAATCCCTATTTATTCCTTATTCCTGACCTCCTCCACACCTATTCTAATCTCCACCACAAATCTTCACATGCACATCCAGCTCAAACAGAGCTAATTTTGTCAGTCTAGTAGCATATAATATATAATTGAGAATCAGCATTGCGCATTGCGAGATCTGAATCACGCATTCACTTTCACTGGCAGAGTATCCAGTGCAACAGGTCAGCACATGCCAGATGCCAATGGGTCACCAGTTGTCCATGACGGTTTTTTTTCCGGGTTTCCGCGGTTATTTCCCAAGCCCCCTCATGGTTCGCCCTCTCTCCTAGCGCTCCAAAGCAAATTTCATTCCCTCTTCTCTCTCCCTATCTTCCCACACACTCTTTTTCCGCTCCTCCCTCCCTGTCCAATCTATCCCTCCTTATTCCTTTCCTCTTCTTCTTGCTGCTCCCTCTTTTACATATCCCACACTACATCTGTTTCTCTCCCAACACATTACATCACCATACAACTCTACAACTGCACACATCTGTCTCAACTGCTCCACTGCAACTGGCCATTGTTATTTCTGGGTTACACTCTAAATTTCGAATAAACATTTCTCCCACTCCTGTTTCCTGTTTCCTGTAAAAGCCTTCAGCCAAAAAGCTTCCAACCTCACTCTCCCCAACTTTACACCCCCAATGAGTGCACCCAGCCTGAAACTAATAAAACTACTAATAATCCAATCCTCTTCACATTCTTTTCAGTCTTTGACTGACTGTCATCTCTATATGAATGCTTAAATCTACCAATCAGTTCATTTTCTTCTTCTTTCAAATCAATATCTGTCATCTCATCTAATAAGAAGTAAATCTGACTCCTGCCAGACTGATGCTCTTAAAATCCTTTCTTAATATTTCTCTACACTTCAGCATACATGCTTCCTACTCCACAGACTGATACCTACAACCCTCCCCTAATAACCTCTGATATCTCTGCCTCTTAGCATACCCTCCACCTACTCAGACTTGTCCACAACAACACAACAATTCCCTCCTATACCCTCTCTCATTGTACCAACATTCATCTCTCAAATGAACTCTAAACAACTTAAGCTCCTGAACAGTCCCCAAACATTTCCACATTTCCACTTCTCACTCTCATAAATGAATTTACTCACATGCACTTCGCATTTCTCTCTCCTCTATTAAATCTCCGTCCAATTTCTACTTCGCTTCACCCATTGCATTACCCCCATGCATTTTAAATTTCTTCATTTTTCGTGTCCTCCACTTTTTCTAAAAAAACCACACCCCACATTCACTCAAATTTCACCATCACAAAATTCAAATGCCAAATTTAATGTTTTCACTTTTCTTCAGTAATCTCAAATTAACATTCAGCTTCACAACTTCAAGCTCTCATAAGCAAACATAGTCAATTGTACTCTTCTTCACAGATTCCAACAGCTCCAAGAGAAAAATAATTGGGCTCCTAGAGGCTTAAAAGCCAACATAGAACCCTGAAACAAATGCTGACACATCTATACACCCAAGAAACACCTCATATTAGACAACAATTCACAAAGCTCAGAAATCTGTCCAAAGACAATACAGAACACAGCTGTGTCAGCTTAGCAAATCCCCACACCACCACAACAATTCACAAAACAGAGAAATCTGTTGGCCAGAAGGCCACTCAACACACCACCATCTAGCTCTTGCTCTTCTTACATCCACTTTACAATTTGCTTAAGTAAGTGTTGGGCAAGCAGTCTTTTCTAGGGGTATTTTAGGCTGCAGAGTGACTAGTCTGCAGACAAGTGCTTCAGTGCCCTAGTTTGTAATCAATAGCCTTACAGTCTGTAAAGCCTCTTCCAGAGACATCCTGCCAGTCATCTTTTATTCTCTGTTTCCTAACAGACACTGAGATTTAATCCTTGCTATTCTTCTCCTCAACTAATTTATATTTCTTATATTTCCTTCACTTTTTCTCGACTTGCTACTCCCATTTGTCTTCCTATCTCTATTCGGTGGCACTGCATGGCTACAAAGAAATCACTCTAGGTCACCCTTCTTTAAGTTTATTTCTCCTTACCCCAGACACTTGTCAAACTACTTTCAGCGCTTGTCCAATATTTATGTCTGCGTTACCATCCACTCAGTGCACTCATCCTGCTCTTTAAGTTTAAAAAAATCAACTTACACTGTGGGCAACAATTTTTTTTTCTCTTATATTTCTGTCACTTTTTCTAGAATTGCTACTTCCAATATTTGTTTCCTCTTGTCTCTCTTCACTGGTACTGCATGCTTTCAAAGGAAGTCACACTTGATCTCCCTTTCTTATGTTTATTTCTCCTTTGCTGTCTCACTTCCTTAAGTTTATTTCTCCTTGCCCCAGACACTTGTTAAAGCACTTTCAGTTCCTTGTCAGTATTTGTGTCTGAGTCACCATCTACTCAGTGCACTCATTCTCCTCTTTAAATTAAAAAAAGTATGTTTTTATTTTTATATTTCTGAAGAAGTGCTCCTGCAAGTGTATAATATATGTAACAGTCAAGTTTGCAGTTAGAATATCTGTCTGAGGGCTATATTTTATGTACATTATTTATAAACACTTTGGCAGCCCAAAACAAAGATGTTTGTCCACCATTAGTGCTCCATTGTCTTAGACCACAGCAGCTCCATTTCTACTCTCTCCTTCCAGCTGGGCTACATTGATTGTTTTTAGCAGTCCACTTTTTCCTTTCCTTAAGTTTATTTCTCCATTGTCCCAGAAACTTGTTAAACCACTTTCACATCTGAGTCAGAGCTTATTTTCCTGAACTCCGGTCCTGCATTTTTGGCTTCATTTTTCTCATTGTTTTGGTGCTCTTTGGAGGGTGTGGGGTAGCCTAGCCTATGGAATTATCAATTCAAAGTCCATAAAAACCTCCTTACCATTAGAAAATGTGTTAAACACACAAGTGCAGTTTTGGTGTTGTATATCACTATTAGCCTGGATAACTTGATATTGGACTAATAGTGAGATAACTAATTTAAATTACAACTAAAGTCACAAATAAAAGTGGTGGACATATTTGGTATTAACTGAAAGAAAGCACATATGTTTGCTCCGAGGCCTCTTCACTGATTGTTTTTGTATCATTACCTTCCTACTCAGTGTAAGCCACTCCTTCTCCTACCCTACCTCCAATTCCCATACACCTTCATATAGCCTCAACTTATACATTCAATGCCACATCCATCTAGGCAACTAGTGATAAAATCAAACATCTAATTAGCATATACCTAAACTCCCAGCTCAACTGTCAATTAACCTTTTATCATATCCTGTGTCTCATTCCACCATGCTTTCCTATACCTACCAATTCTAATAACTCCTTCTTGCCTAGCACACCTGATCTCCCTTCCCAGCTACATCCATACAAACCATATTCTCCCACCATAATCAGTCACCACAAACAGGACTGTAACACAATCCTCCATAACTCCATCTATCTATTCTTCCTATTACTTCATTATTAACTTCAAACTTAAGATCGAAACATTACAAACTTTAAAACAAAAATACACTTCCAAACTCTATAACCCATGCTCCTTCAACATATACCTCATATCCTATCAAATTAACATTAGATGGTGACATACGCCCCAATCCAGGAAAATCCTCTGCCAACTTTACCACTAAACCAAAATCAAATAGACTTTTAGGTAATACTTGACTAGCTGCCCTAGAGGGCCATTTTAAGCTTAGCCAATTTTCCTTTACATGCTCAAATTACTCTATCACATTTGGTTAGAGATTGGCCTTACCCTTTCTATGGTCAGTGGTTATATACAGTAGAGAGTCGATTATCCAAACATCAATTATCCAAAACATCAATTATCTGAACGCAGCCTTCCAAAGTTTTTGGGTAGGAAAAATCATAAAGTCTGAAAATGTAAAGGTTATACATATTCACTTGTGCATGTTTTTGTGCCTGCTTGTATGTGAAAAATATTCCTTATTATCCACTGGAATCACAGAATGATTGAAAAGTGTATTCACTGCATGAAAAAAAAAAACAAGATTTTAGAAGATTTTTTATCTGATTTAATTATATGTTTGATTTATCTGAACAGTCTGATTATCCAAATTACCCTAGGTCCCAATTAGTTCAGATAATCAGGCATCACAGTTCTCTCAACAGTTCCTCCATCCCTAGTAACACCTGTGACTCTGCCTCTTTCTCATTGCAACCAGTTCCTACCTCAACCATTAAAAAACATCGCTTGAAACATAAACCCACTATTGTAGCACTGAACAAGCTCCAAACCAAATATCTAAAAATGGCTGCCGAGGCTATAGCCTATGGGGCCTATCTCATTTCCATATTCATAAACCACATCATCACAGAAGCATACATCCCAACATTATGAAAAAAGTTACATCCTGACACTACATAAAAGAGGAAATACTACCAAACTTAGTAACTACCTTCTTATTGCTATCCTGTCCCCTTATCTAAAATTCTTTAAAAATGCATTCAATCCCAGTTCTTCTTACACCTCGCCATTAATAACCTCCACTCCCCCCTCCCAACAAGGCTTCTTCCTCCATCACAGCACTACTACAGCCCTCCTACATGTCACTAATACTGTAATTACACACAGGAATGAAGGATAGCTAACATCAGCCCTCTTTCTAGACATTTCCAAAGCCTCTGGCATAGTCTCACACCCCATCCTCCTACAAAAAACACATCTCTAGGATTTGATGGAACTTCTGGCGCATGGTTTAACACTTATCTTGCTAACAGATCACAGGACATTAAATGGTACAAAGACTTCTCCTCTTTCTTCCAAGCCTATACAGTCATTCCCCAAGGACCCATTCTTGGTCCTATTCTTTTCAACATCCTCATTAATAACCTCCCAGATGCCTCCATAAAAAGTCACAATAATTCAGTATGCCGATGATTTCATCCTCATATGTAACACTAAACACCTTACCAGTTTATGAAAAATCACTCAAGAATCCTTCTTGAAGCCTTGGTAACTGACTTACAACTTTTCCTTAATCCCAAAAAGCAAACATATTCTTTTTACCCTAAGACACCTCTCAGCCCAGAAACCATCCCTTGATATTCTTATAGCAAATAACACTAAAACTGAAATAATCCCACATACTAAGTTAATTGGCATCTACACTGACAACTGCTTAAAATCTGACTATCACATCAATCATACAGTAAAGAAAACTCATCAGAAGGTGAGTTCCCTATGAAGAGGCAAAAATAAGTCATCACTGACCAAACCAGAAAAAAACTTATCCTCCACCCTACTACTTCCAAAACATCTGTACTCAGCCCCTGTTTTCACCAACTTAAATGTCTCCCAGCTCTCAAAGTTCAAACAATGCTATCACAAAGCAACAAATTTTGCAGTAAATCACCCACAAAAATCCCACCACTGCCTAGTCCTCAAAGAACTAAACCGTCTCAAATTACAAAATTTACTATCTTAGTCTCAACTTGCATCTCATCATAACCTTTGTCTGTAAATGTACACACTGTCCATTTGCATCAACTCTAATACAGCCATAAAAAAACAAATAGAACCCTTTGCTCAACCCAAATGCAGTTTCTCCAAGTCACTAAGTCCAACAGTACAGCTGGTGACAGTCTGTTTTCAAACTATGTCACCAAAGCATGGAACACCATACCTCTCTCTTTAAAACTAGAACAACATCTCAAACAAAAGCTAAAATCACACCTACAGAATATGTGGCTTTATCTCTGCACCAGCCCTAGATAAGTACCCCTTACACTAAACCATAATTCCACACTTGTTCCTACCCTTCAACTACTTCCCTCTCATCTCTTACAACCTTTCTTCTTTATCCTCTCACCCATTTACCGTAATTGACTCCTCCCACTCTCCCACCCACTTCACCCTTCTTACATTCATCTGTAGAATCTTCTTTTCCCATCCATCCCCTCCTCTTTCTCCACACTTTCAGTCACTTCTAGTTCTCCTTCTTCCATCTGTGTTTACTCTACTACAGACAAACCAAAAAAAACGTTAAAACCAAAGCCTTGAAATAGCTGCAAAAAAACAGAACAAGTAGTACCTTCTGTTCTTATCTTTCTTTTCTTGTCTTTTATATCCAAACATACACCACAGCGTGTTGCTTCGATAGTTAGAATGATTTATTTAAGCAATACCAACTACAATGGAAAACTGGTTAGTTTAAAACAGCAACTGTTAAACGCTTTTGGTTTTCAACAATACGATAACTTTTTCAAAATACTTTTTACTCCACCAGCTGCTGACTAGTATAAAAAACTAAAGCATAAAAGAATGCTGCTTTTCTGCAACTTTGTGTCTATTTTATGTCTTTATTATGAGGCTCCTTACAGAAGTAAGCACTGGTTATGGCCTACTGAAATTTATGTCTGTATACTGAATTATGTTCATCATCTTCTTTGCTCAAAACTATCTGTATCTGTGCCTTATTGTACTATCTTTAGCGACTCCATTACTATGCAGACTTTTCAAAGTACTATTGAATGGCATTTCTATGCCATGTATAAACTTTTACAAAATGTCTTTTTTCACTAAACTATGTACACACTTGTAACATTTTGTTTTTCTACACTATTCATTAGACTATGTATACACTTGTAAAATTATGCTTTTTACTATGCTGTCTATAAATCTTTATGTGATATGTATCAGTTGCAACTTTTCTCGCCAAGGGGAGTCTTTGCCCAGTCTGACTTTCCCAATCAACAAATGCAATAAGTAAATAAATAAATCAAATAAATAAAATCTTTCATCAATAACCCTTCACCACCTTCATGTACTCCTATGTTCTACTTAAAAATAATTAAATCCAAATGTATACTGCTTCTTCTAGAAGAATAAAAACTTGACTTCCTACCTGGTATGTACAACTGATTCCCCTGATTCTTATACCATTTCAGGGAGTACATCTTGACCCCACCACTACAAATTCACAACTTATGCTTAACACAAAATGTACTGCCATACATTTGGAAAACACCCATAGTCAAACCCATACCCAAAAAACTGATCCCTCTCTCACCTCTGATTTCTGCCCAGTCTCCATTCTCTCTACCACAAGGAAAAGCCTTAAAAAAACAAGTTTATGCATAGTTTACTCAGTACATTGTATAGTAGTGAATTCTCAATAACAAGCAACATGGCTTCTGCTCTGGTTGCACCACCTCTACTGACCTTTGGACATTTACAGACATCCTCATTGTAAAGGTCTACTAACAGGGCCCATCTTTATTGAACTGACCAGGTCCTTTAAACTAGCTGACCATGACATCCTACTTGATCACCTCCTTGCAACTGGTATCCATGACACTATCCTATGGAATTATAGCAATCCAACTACTCTATTCCAGCCTTATGATAGGAGCTACAATAGGTTTCCACTCCTTCATACATCAGCACAACATTAAAAAGCCAATACTCAACTCCTCCAAAACTAAAACAATACTATTTAGAACTACTCTAAATCACCAGAAAAATCCCACTACTTTGCACATACAGAACCATCTCAACAATCCTGCAGAACATGTCAACTCTTTCAAATAGCTTGGAATCTGATGGACCCCTCACTTAACTTCTACCTGCATCTTGAAAATATCTGGAAAATATCTGGAAAAAGATCTCTCTTTTTCCATTCTTGCTCCAAAATTGTGGGAACCCTCCCATCTCAAAGATATCTTTACTTATTCATCTAAATACATACATCTCAAAAATCATCTCATTTCTCAAACTGAAAACAAACTGAAACCAGTATAAATGTTCACTTGAAGCTGAAAAGCAAGGGAAGAAATGGAAACTGTGGAAATTCTGATGCAGTCATTGTTGAGAAGTGATAAGTTCCAATATGACAGAGCAATAGATGGCACAGGATGAAATTGAAGAGAATGTGCCACAAGAAGATGCTACAGAACTTTCCATAGAATGCCTGCAGGAAATGGAAAATAAAAAATGTGCCCTCAATTTAGAAGAAAATGAGCTAAGAGAAGAGTTGCTTGACTTAATAGAGAGACATATTAAAATCAATGAAAGAAATAGACTGCAGAAGGTCAATAAAACCCAAAAAGTCAGAAGTTTAATAAAAAGAAATGAACACAGAAATTAGGACTGTCCATAGAGATCCATGCGATATAACAGAAGTAAACAGGATATATTACTGTGCAGCGAAATTAATAACTGATAAAGTCCTACTGCAAGAACACAGGGTAGTGAGGGAAAGGAAGCAGAAAAATCGAATACCATCATGGAAGTATCGAATAGAGAAAACTATAAAGCAGGTAAGACAAGACTTGTCACTGTTAGAAGAATTTAGAAGAGGGAACAGATCAACAAAAATACTAAGAAAGATAGATATAATAAAAGCAATACACAGTATTAGTAAACAAACTTGTCAAGAAAGTCACAGGCAAACTCCAACCAATGTGTCAGTTGCTTTTAATCAATGCACACTTTCGTTTGGCTCCCTGGCCAAACTTCCTTAGACTTAAAGAAGTTTAATCTAAAAACATTCCCATAAAATATAGCATAGCAAAATCACATGCTTCAACACCACCAATGGTAGTGCACAGCCCTCACATTAATCAACACAATAAGTGTTAGTACCTATCCGCCCTTTACATGCATCCATAACATGCCTAAGAACAAACAGTGGGCGGATAAATCTAACCTCACAGTCACATATTTTAAAAACCCTGTTAGATTAGGCATTTAAAAATGCAAGATAAATCTGGCAACAGTAAATCAATAAAAAATAAAAAAGGAGCCACTATGAAGGTCCTTATATGCCATCCAGCTTAAATGGTAAGAATGTGCCGAATGTTATACCAATGTGATAGTTTGTTTGTGTTTATAAAATTTCAACAAGAAGGTGACATTTTCCCTTTCTGTGACTGGTGCATCCTTAAAGTACCTATGTAAGGGATTTGTCTCCCTCTGCTTGATATGTTAACTCTTATAGGATTTATTTCAAGTAGTGATTCCATCCACACTTGATTTACTGTTGCATTTGTCTCCAAAAGGAGGAAAGTAGGAATGCATAAACGGTCATAAGACTCAATAGACTTGAAATATCTATGAATCCATGAATCTATGATTCTGTGTGAGGATGGTAAATGTCTATTAGTTCCACATGTTAGCAATTAATGGCGCCCCAGTCTCAGAGGTAATGGCATGCCAGCTGCTGGCAGATTCTTCTGTGATGTGGAGAGCATTGTGTGGATATGGACATCTTGGACCTGGGCTCCCAGAACAGCTACTAAGACATGCTAACTAGTTACAGCATAGGGTTGGCACCTATATGTTTTCTTCAGACTATCTGGAAATCAGTAGAATTGTCTGGCAGTTCAGAAAACACTGTACAAACTGGTATTCTGTTTAGGAAGATAAACAGAAAGTCAAAGTTTGTTCAATGACACACTGGACTGAAGTTTTTGAAGAAAAGAAATCACTAATGTATTGTGGTCAAGACCACGACTAGCAAAAGATGATGTTCCACCTGCCTCACTAATATGCCCATTTACATCATAAACTGGGTATAGAGGTGGGCAGGGTGAGCAGAAAAATGGGGGGAGAGAGGTAGGGCTCTAGGCAGTGCCAGGAGTGTGGATTCAGTCCATGTTTTGCTATGGCAAAATGTGTCAAGCATTCTACAGCATATGCTGTTCCTTGTGTCTTAGTTCAAGTGACAAACTTATACAACAAAAATAATGTTGTTCAGAAAAATTGATGGTTGCAGCTTTTATACATTTAGGAATAGTGCCACCATGTTTGATTTGATTTGCATCTGTTATGGACTCATTAGCATGTCAACACTAATTTGCATGTCATTTTGTGGTTATTTGCATGTGATACAGATCATGCTAGTGTGGTCACACTTTATGTGTCTCTGAATTGCCCCCTTCCCTGTTTGTTGACACTCACAGCATTACTTCACTTAACATACCATGTTATTTTGTTTCCGAATGCCTTCCCACTTGCACATATATAAAAGGAACACATAACAAATTATCAGCTGTATTTCAAAAATAGCTTTAAATGGAATTGCGTTCATCACAATTGGCTTTGATGAGTTCAAGTAAAACTTCCTGTGTTTTATTGCCTTTGTAATAGATGCGTGCCATTTCCCACACCACAGTTCATGGGTTACACATCTTCCAAAGTAACACACAGACGTCCACTCACGTTAGCTCTTTGCGGATCACTAAAGTGCAGTGCAAGAGGTACAACAGCAACTACGTTCTGGATGTCATTTATATATGCATATTGTTTTAAAATGTTGCAACTGTTATAACTTAATAAACTTTAGGACACCCGCAACTCAAAACATAAACACAAAACATATCACCACAATCAATTACATGTCCGATTTTGAACTGCTTACCTCGAGCACTATGGAAACTGATTGCTTATATCTGTGTACCTGCATACCAAGCATTCTTTTTTATCAAAAACACCAGTAATTAAGAAGTTCATTTATGCCTGAGACTCAGATTCCGTTGTTAAAGGGTCTTAAAGGCTGAACTATAATGACAGCTCCATCCCTTTCTCAGTGTATACACACACCTACACTCAGTTCCTCCTGTGCTCATTTAAAGCCTGCTGTCATACCAACTCCAAGTGCTTCTTATGATGGAACACCACTGTGGACGAGAAGGAAGCTGAACATATGTTACTTATTCAGGAAGAACACAGGCTATTTTCTTCACTGAATGGTTCTATTAATCTGAATTATGGCTTTCTCTGAAAGTATTTTTTCTTAAACAACAGTTTGCATAAAATAGCAGCCATTCTGCTGGCAGAGGCTTTTAGCAGCTACTCCCACAATTTGATTATATAAGTGCTTTTTACATCAAAACCTGAAATACCAATAAGTTTGGAAAGAATAAAGTAGCTGATAAGCTTTCAGTTGCTAACAGCTTCTGTTTTATAGTTGAAGATTATTTTATTTGCATGGGCGGCCCTGTGTTCTAACAATATATTTACAGTCCTTTAAACTATCATTATCTGAACAACATTTCTTTCACAACTGGACTCTGTCTTCCAGACAATTAGACTTCTAATAGATTGTTAAGGCATTATTACGTTTAAGAAGATGTTAACATTTCAGATAATCTTTCAAACACTTATTTAAGTAGTGTCACACACCTTACACGTTGCTATGTTTAAACTTACTGCTAGCTTGTGTTGGTATTTGGAACTACTGCAGAAATGAGGTGGGAAATAGAAGAGGTTATCAATAGTCAACTGATAATGTATATTGATAAGCAACATGTCTAGCTGGTAAGCACTAAACACTGCACTTTCTTTTTTCTAGCACACGATGAAGAGCAAAAAGTTGTATCTTTAATCAAGACCAGGTAATCAACACACTCCCAAGTTATATATACAGCAGTGAAAGACATATGAAACTAAAATACAACAGCCAACCTGTCAGCTAAAGGCTGGAACAACCTAATGAGGAAACTAGAGCTAGATGCATGAGGTGCAGCTGAACTGAGCAAATTACAATGACTCAGATTTGGACTGACCCTGGCTACAAGCAAGGCATAAGACTGATTATAACACACAATAAAACATTGTTTAATAGGCCTTTCTATTCACCGCATATACATGAAAAGGCATTGAGTAGATTGAACTAAGTGTCTTTACGACCTCTGAAGTGAATTTACCAACCATTAAAGCACACACACTGGATTGATTCATTCAGCCTGCAAAATGGGGATCCCTGCTACAGTTATTTCTAAAAACAGACTAAACTACCCCAATTAAATGAAGTAAAAAAGTTTGTAATCAAAGGAGGAAACAGCCCCTTTGGTTGTACTGTTGTTTCTGTCTGTTCTCTTCCCTGCAAAACACACACA